>NW_007253880.1:1173773-1178263 GCF_000164805.1 Carlito syrichta | reverse complement strand
AGGCTGCGGTGGCTGGTAGCGGCCACTGCACTCCAGTCTGGGTGACAGAGTGAGACTCCAGCTCAAAAAAAAAAAAAAGAGATGTCCTGCCTTTTGCCATGAGGGCTTTCTGGTTCTCACAAAGGGCCCCAATTCCCAGTTAGCTGGCACCCCTGCTGGTCATGAGCATCCCACCTGCCCATCAAAGTGCATGACGCTCAGCCCTGTGTACTGGGGCCAAGCTAGGCAGGCCACCAGCTAGGAAAGGAGAAAGGACAACACTCCCCTCTGCCTTCAAACTTAGTCCTCTTGAATAACTTCCAGAGGTTCTGCTGTGCCTCATCTTTTCTGGATTCCATAAAAGCAAGGAGAAAGTTGTTTCTTTTCTTTTCTTTTCTTTCTTTTTGAGTTGGAGACTCACTCTGTCGCCCAGGCTGGAGTGCAGTGGCACGTTCATGGTCACCGTGGCCTCAACCTGCTGGTCTCAGATGATCCTTTCGCCTCAGCCTTCCCAGTAGCTGGAACTAAAGGTGTGCACCACCATGCCTGGCTAATTTTTTGATTTATTGTAGAGACAAGGTCTTGCCACGTTACCCAGGCAGGTCTCGAACCCGTGGGCAATCCTCTTGCCTCTGCCTCCCAAAGGGCTAGAATAACAGGCGTGAACCCCTGCCCCTGGCAAAAACTGTTTCTAACACCTGGAATATAGTTTATTTTCTTCTGGACATAAGGCAGGTTTCAAGCCTTTGGTTAAAATACATTAAATGGAAGCAAACTGTCAGCATTAGAGCACCCCTGCTGGGTCCCTAACCCACATGTGTCCTGTGGACTCATGCTTGGCATCTCCTAATGCCTCAACCTGTTGGGTGTCACTGACAGAGGGTCTCTGGACACCCACCAGAAAATGCCTCTTGTGATCACCAATAGGTTCATCAGACCCTTGCAGAGTATATAAATAACCCTACCACTTTATTGTCCTGTAATACACAGATGAATAAAAGCTAAGTAATAGTTGTGAGGGAGAGTATGCCTGAGTCCTGATTTAGTGGTCCTCTGGGTTTCTGGACCTCTTCCAGCGTTCTTCTGGCCAAAGCCTTCTATTATGGGAGAAGCCGCACAGCCTCACATGGAGGGGAAGAAACCTGGCAAAAAACTGTTTAGACTAAAAAGCCAGTTTCAGAAAGTAAAGCAAGAGGCAGGAAAACAAAACCCATGAAAACTCAAAATACAGCCGACCAATCTTACTGTTCCTCTGGCCAGGATATGAATGTCACTTATTAAGAAAAACTGAAGTACCGATTTGATTTTGCTCTGTAGTCTACACCTTTACTAGGCCTTGAGGTAGCCAAGTGTAGACTAAACAGAAAGCGTAGACTAAACAAGCAACTTGGCGAAGGCACAGCCTCTGGGTGAGAAGTGAGGGGGAAAGAGTGGGCGGAGCCTGGAGGAACTTCTAAGGGAGGCTTCCCTGAACAGGGTCAGCTATGCAGGCAGGGGACCATACTCCTCTGCCCGTCTGGGCCAAGCCCTGGTTTCCCGG
The DNA here is from genome assembly GCF_000164805.1 of Carlito syrichta. Classification (NCBI taxonomy): domain Eukaryota; kingdom Metazoa; phylum Chordata; class Mammalia; order Primates; family Tarsiidae; genus Carlito; species Carlito syrichta. Next base: position 1,176,744 of record NW_007253880.1, on the reverse strand, counting down.
TGCCAGTGGGGAGACAAGGCTGACCCTGGGGAGGGTCCCTGGATAAAGCCTGGAGGGACATGGAGGTAGGTGACTTGGAAGCTGCATCCCAGCTGGGGTCCTCTTGGACCTTCGGGAGGGTATTTGGAGGACATTCAAAATGGAGGCCAGGCCTGGGAGAGTGAGGAGGAGAGAGGGGTCAGCACAGTCAGGGAGGGGGAGGTGGGGTTGGCCAGCGATTGAGAAGACGTGAGTGCAGCTGGCCCTGCCTGTGGACGGGAAAAGGCCGAACCCCAACCTCCCACAGACCATGTGCCAACTGGGGGAAGGCTGTGTCAACCTTGCCGGAAGGCCAGGGTATGGCTTGGGCAGACGCAGTGCCCTGGGGAGGCGCTGGCCAGGCCGAGGCCTGGTGCTGATCTGGCCTCTTCTTCTCCCTCTGCAGAAAGTGACTGTGTCTGACAGCATGAAGCCAGGGCTGATCTTGCCGTGGGAGACTGTGGGGAACAACGAACGGGGTGGGGTGGGGGCAAAGCAAGACACATCCCATCAAGGAGGGAGCACAGCCTCTGTCCTCCAGCCTGTAGGGCGGCGAGAGGCTGGCCCACTCCCTGTCAGCCTCCTGCCCTGGACTTACTTTTCACTTCATTTCCCATGAGGGGAACATGATGTCATTTTTTTCTGTGACTCATCAAAGCAGCAAACACAGCTACTGCCACTCACACAACTGCTTTCCTCAGGGTCAGCGGGCTGATGGGCCCTAACCCACCAAGGCAGGCCTGGCCTTGCCTGCCATTTCCACATGGCAATATGCCGGTTCCTGGGCTCCAACGGCCTCGGGAATGAGCAGAGTGACAGTGGGCTCAGGTCCTGGCACCTCTCTGTGTGACTGAGGCCAACATGGAACCTCTTGTGCCTCAGTTTCCTCATTTCTTAGAAAAGGTACAGGCCAACTTCCCAAGGCCGTGGTGAGGGTCCCATGAGGTGGTGATACTAGCACAGTGCCTCCTATTCAGCATCTACTGTGGGACAGCCACTGTCCCAGGAGCCAACGGGGTGATGGCAAAACAGACCCAGTCCTGCTTACAGAGGGCGGCATCCCGCAGGGGCAGAAGGCGGTAAAAAGCCGCTGCCATATAACTGTGGCCAGCCGGGGGAGGAGTCGCAAGTATGGGTTCTGAAGTTACACCGCTCAGCAGTACATCAGCTGTGTCACTTTCAGCAGGCTCACACTGTACCCTGTGCCGTGGCTGCTGGGCTGCAAGAAGCCTCAAAGAGCCAGGCCACCGCAGGGCCACAAAGTACCAGCAGAGATGGAGCCCCAGGGAAGAGGTGGCAGATAAATCAGGAGGGGCTTTTGTATGTCATAACTACACTCTGATTCAACACGTTCTTCACTGTGGCAACTGCAAATGTATCCATTACAGTCGTCCCTTGGTATCCACGGGAGATGCTTTCAGTACTCCTCACAGATACTAAAATCCACAGATGTTCAAATCCTTCTATAAGACACTACAAATATCTGCATATGACCTTTGCACAGAATACTCTACGTCAGTGGTCTCCAACCTTTTTGGACCATTTTCACAGAAGACAATTTTTTCATGAACTGGTGGGAGGAAGGATAGTTTGGGGATGATTCAAGTGCATTACATGTAGATTAATGTAGATTAATGTAGATTAGTGTAGATTAATGGTGGCATTAGATTCTCATAAGGAGCACACAACCTAGATCCCTTGCATGCACGGTTCACATGAGAATCTAATGCCGCCCCTGATCTGACAGAAGGAATGTGAGAGATGGGGGGTGGCTGTAAATACAGATGAAGCTTCGCTTGCGCGCTCACTGCTCACCTCCTGTTGTGCGGCCCTGTTCCTAACAGGCCATGGGCCGGTCCATGGCCTGTTCTAAGTTATCCCTAGATTCGAATTATTCCTATTGAATTCGATGGAAATGCAATGTAAAGAGTTGTTACACTGTGTTTTCTTAGCCATATTATTTTATTATTGTACTGTTATTTTTTACTGACTTTTTTCCTTGACTATTTTCCATCTGTGCTTGGTTGAATCCTTGGATGCAGAACTTTAGATAAGGAAAGCTGACTGTACACTGTTTCCATCTTTGTGTTTTAAAAACTGTTCAAGAGACAAGATGCCACCCAGTCAGTAAAATAAAATTGCCCAAGGCATGTGCACAAACTGCTTTCTACAATTTTTCTAATGGATTCTGTGTGTAGGCAGTAAAACCTGGGGAGCAGATCCTGTAATTAACCAAGCCTCGGTTCTGAATTTCTACATGTTTTTTAGGATGTTCTCTTGGTTGACTATAAAAACCTCCTATCGATATTTCAGTCACTGTACTAAACCACGGCTATGAATGCAGCCTTAATGAACACCCCCCTCCATGGCAAGTGGAGTTAACAAGCTTCCAGTGAAAATATAGAGGTTTTTATATACTTGAAGGAGACATTTGTGATGACCCTAGGGCTTTTTAAATTAAAAGTCTCAGTAGTAAATTTTGATTGCTAAACCTAAAGGCAGATCACTAAATAACTTGGACAGTCTCTTCAGATTTTTCAAATGAGTGAAACCCCCATTTTCATCTGCAATCGATAGCGCAGACTTACCGAGGTCAATAAGGATAGCATGCTGCTGGGAGGTGAGCTGTTTCAAGAGTTCTTTGTATGGCACATCCTTGGGCTGCTGTTTACTGGGAAACTGGTGTTTCAGCTGGAATTGCTCAGCTAGAAATTTCCAGATTTCGCCACGGTGGTGACGAGGCACACCTTTAAAATGGGGAGTAGAAGATACAGAGAGACTTTATGCACTGAACACAATGTAGTTAATAAAAATGAATTTCATTTCATTTCATTGATCCAAATTCATGTTCTGTTATGAATTAACAGCGTAGAAACGGAAGGGAAACAGCCAACACTTCTTCCTTCCTTCCTTCCTTCCTTCCTTTCTTCCTTCCTCCCTCCCTCCCTCCCCC
>NW_007253880.1:1162530-1173753 GCF_000164805.1 Carlito syrichta | reverse complement strand
TCCTTCCCTTCCATTCACCCACCCATCCATCCATCCACCCCCCAACCCACCCACCCACCCTTCACTTTCCCTTTCTCAGGCCCTTCCCTCTCTCTTCTCATTTTTTAGTCTATCATTTTCCAACTGTGTTCGACTCTGCAGGCAGTAAACTAAAGAATATGACATGAGCCCCAACCTAGTGCCAATAAATGACATTCTCAGGAAATAGTATCAAGCATAAAAAACTATAACACAAAATGTGATCTCACAAACAAGACAGAATCACAGTGAGGCAGAGCTCGGTTAAGGAAGGGGAGGCTCATTTCTAACTGAGCAATCAAGGGTTCCCAGGACCCTTTGTTTGAGCCATGCCATAAGGATGAGGGGAAAAGACCAGTGAGAGGGCCCCATGAGCGATGACATTAGCCTCAGGTACCGGGTACATGTAAGAGAGAGGAGTTGGTGATGATAAGACTGGAAGGGTTTTGTTACAGGCAAAAAAATTTTTTTTTTTTTTGAGTCGGAGTCTCACTCTGTCGCCCACACTGGAGTGCAGCGGCCGCTCCTGGCCACTGCAACCTCGACCTGCTGGGCTTCAGTGATCCTTCTGCCTCAGCCTTCCAAGTAGCCAGAATTACAGGCATGCGCTACCACGCCCGGCTGATTTTTTTGATTTATTGTAGAGATGAGGTCTCGCTGCCCAGGTGGGTCTCGAACCCGTGGGCTCAGGCAATCCACTCACCTCAGCCTCCCAAAGGCGCGGGATTACAGGCTGAGCCACTGAGTCCAGCTACAGGTAAAATTGAGGGCAAGAAACCTGTACTTCATTGGTAGCGCTAGGGAGCCACCGAATGTTTTTGAGTTGGGGAGGGAGGAGCCTAATCAAAGCTGAGGTTCTGGAATTTTGGCTAGATGTCTTTCTGCAAGGTGGGTTGGAAGAAGGGTCTAGAGGCTGGGCAGGGACTGTCCACATCAGCATGCCATGTGGGCATTCAGGAGAGAGCTAAAGACCAGAAAATAACCCAAGATCACCCATCCAACGTTTTAAACATGATTAATTCAAATACTCAAAGTGATTTAAAATGTTGTCTAAAACTAAGAAAAGTTATCTTAAAGCCAATGATGTTATTTAAGACTAGCCTCATTAGATAAGTGTGATAAGTGATTTATAGTGGGGCTTTTTCACAAAACATTTTTTTTCAAGCTGGAAAATTTTCCCAAGTTATGAGATGTCAAATTTCCTTTTATTGCTAAATCATTCCCATTATCTTATCAGACCTTTTTTGGGGGGAGGAAGAGAATATTGCCTGTGTCACTAGATAGTACCAGATATTCTGGTATTCAAGAAGAAACTTAGATCCCTATGATTTAAAGCACAGGGTCATGCAAATAGGACCCAATGTTTTGGCAAGGAATGGCCTGGAACACCCTTCCCCATACTCGGTGTGTCTTCACCCATAACCTGAGAGAGAAGCCTCTGGAGAACCTTGCGGGCAGAAGGCCATTTTTTATTTTTACTCACTTGAGAAGTCATATATACTCACTATTTAAATGGGGGGCAGGGGAACCTCTGAAAATACAACAGGTATAAAGAAGAAAGAAAAACCACCCGTAACTAGGAAGCTTTTGAAAGTAAAAAGGAGGATGGCTAGAACAGGCATATAGACCAATGGAATAGAATTGAGATTCCAAAAGCAAAACCTCAAGTTCTCAACCAACTCATCTTCGACAAAGCCTCCACCACCCACCACCAGGGAGAGGAGAACCTATTCAGTAAATGGTCCTGGGAAAACTGGCTGACCACATGCAGAAGATTCAAACAGGACCCCTATCTCTCCCCATACACAAAAATTAACTCTAAATGGATCAGAGACCTAAATGTAAAACCTCAAACCATAAGAACTTTCGAAAATGCAGGACACACCCTTATGGAAGTTGGAACTGGCAACCAATTCCTGAGCAAAACCCGAAAACCACAGCCATAAGAGATAAGATAGACAAGTGGGACCTCATTAAACTGACAAGCTTCTGCAAAGCCAAAGAAACCATCAAGAGAGCCCACAGACTGGGAAAAAATATTTGCCAACTCCATGTCTGACAAAGGCCTAACATCAAGGATCTACAAGGAACTCAAGCGTGAAAAGAAAAAAACAAACAACCCCATTACAGAGTGGGCAAAAGATATGAACAGACACTTCTCAAAAGAAGACATATGAGCAGCCAACAGACACATGAAAAAATGTTCAGCCTCACTAATCATCAAGGAGATGCAAATTAAAACTACACTGACATAGCTCCTAACTCCAGTCAGAATGGCCATCAACAATAACTCAAAAAATAACAGATGCTGGAGAGGATGTGGCAAAAAGGGAACACTTCTACACTGTTGATGGGAGTGTAAACTAGTACAGCCTCTGTGGAAATCAGTGTGACGATTCCTAAAAATTCTAAAATTTGACCTTCCATATGACCCCACAATCCCCCAAATGGGAATATACCCTGAAGAACTCAAATCACTCTATAAAAAAGATACCTGCATATGTATGTTTATCGCAGCATTGTTCACAATAGCAAGATCATGGAACCAACTGTGCTGTCCATCAAAAGAAGATTGGATTAAAAAATGTGGTACATATATACAATGGAATGTTATGCAGCCATAAAAAAGAACAAAATCATGAATTTCACAGCAACCTGGATGGAATTAGAGTTTATAATACTGACTGATCTTTCACAGAAACAAAGATCTGAGTATCACATGTTCTCACACATAAGTGGACCTTGAACAACTACCATAATACTATAAGAAAAGGATTGACAGTGGTGGGAAACTATGGTGGGGGGGTCAGGGAGGGGCAGGGAGGTTGGATTAATGGTAGTCAATATCTGTCTGGGGAAGGGGGTGGGGTACACCTCATCAACAAGGGTACCTGCACAATGAATATTTGTATACCTAACTCAACTGTACCCTACAATTTTAAAATAAAAATATATATAATTAAAAAAAAAAAGAAAAGGAGGATGGCTGTAAATTACTTGACCAGGACAAGAATCATAAACCATGGTTATTCCAGGTGACCCAAGTCTTATGGTCATCCAAAACCTATACCTTGGATATCTGCATATGCATACCCAATACAGGAATATCAACTATGCATGAGACCCTGCTATACTATACTTTTTTTTATACTAACAACTTATCTCAGACAGCTTTTACATCAGTAAATACAGATTTACTTACTCTGTCATTTTTTAGAAACATGAAGTGGGATGGTCACATGGCTAGGTTTTGCTTTGGCTGTTAAACAATGCCACAATAAGCATTCTTCTCACTGCAGTACACCTTTGGCTGATTAAGCTCTGGAGTAAGTTTCTATAATGGCATTGCTGGGTCAAAGGTAAGCAGAGTCTGTATCTGGCCCTACTGCCGGCTGCTTAGGAGGCCACTCTGCAATCTGTTTCCTAGAAAGATGTGTTCCGGCTTATAAAGCTTTATCTAGATAACTTTAGAGAAGGAATTGTCTAAAATATCACAGAATTATTTCTTCTTCTTCTGAGTGGATGCCCTAATTCTGCCACTCCTATCTGATTTTTTTGTTTTTTGAGTTGGAGTCTCACTCTGTCATCCAGACTGGAGTGCAGTGGCCACTCCTGGCCACCGCAGACTCGACCTGCTGGGCTCTGGCAATCATTCCGCCTCAGCCTTCCAAGTGGCTGGAACTACAGGCGCGCGCTACCACGCCTGGCTGATATTTTATTTATTGTAGAGATGAGGTCTTACCAAGTTGCCCAGGCGGGTCACAAACCCGTGGGCTCAGGCAATCCAGTCACCTTGGCCTCCCAAAGCGCTGGGATTACAGTCTGAGCCACTGAGCCCAGCCCTATCTGATTTTAACTTAGAAAATGCTATAAATTCCTTTACTTCTGTTGCTTAGGGGTCATCTCACTAAGAGGAAAGGTCTCATTGCCCACACAAGGACTGTCCTCACTTTTGAGGTCTCCAAGCTGACTGGGCCTCCACTTGAAAGGTCAAAGGTATGGTTCTGATTTATTAATAATCTCATGTATTTATTCTGAGCTACAAATGGATAGTGGTCATTTGGTTGGAGTCATTAAATTTTGTGTTGAAACCAGTTGGTTGACAGAGCCCCTTTGATGGTTAGAGAGAGTTTCTGCAGTAAAAAGTGAGGACAAGTTTCTGCAGTAAAAAGTGAGGAAAAAGGGGAACCCCAGGTCAGCATTCGCTTACCCACTACGTGAAATGTGTAATCATCTACGTGCAACTTCACTATGGAGGGCAGATTCCCAGAGAATTTCTGTTAGCCCCCTCATAAAATTCATGATGAAAAACTAAGAAGCTCAAATATTTGGAATAGTTTTCACAAACCCGAGCAATTTACCCTGTGCAGAAGCAAAACCACCTGGAGCCATCTAGTCAACTGGGAAAAAGGAAAGAACAGACTCATTCTTCCCCCTTTCTCCCTTTTTATCAGCAATCTGAGGCCATTTGGTATCACAGGGTAAGACTCCAGCAACCCCCACAGTTGCAAGGAACAGCAGACCTAGAAGGGAGCTCCCAGACCCTTGGCTCGGTCCAAGCCTCTCAGTCTACCAGAGAAGAGGCTGAGGGCACTGGCTGAAGGTCACACTGGAAGCTGCTGCTAATTTAAAACCCTCATCTTAACCCTGCATACATTTCCAGTTTTGAGAACAGCACTCTTGAGGTCTGTTCACCAGGAGATGGTGAGAACCCCAGCAGGCTGCAGTGTTAGCCCCGCTCTGGGGTCTTGAGCCACTACTCAATTGTCCTAAGCCTGTTTCCTTAGCTATAGAAAGGGAAAGACAAAACTAGCAATAACAACATATTACTACTAAAATGGATGCTGTTGAAACTCAGAAAACTGTGTAAAAATGCCTAAAAGACTACAACAGAGAAAACTGCTTTGCTCTGATAATGCTCTTGGAGATAAATAATGACTGTATATGTAATCTTCTTTCAGTGTACAACTGATAAAGTCAGAGGAAGATTTACATATAGTATATATATTTGCAACCCTTATTCTAAACACTTGACTATTCATGACTAGATCAATCAGAACTCAGTAGCAATAAAAGTGCACTAGTCTCTCTAGGCTTCTAACTCTTGCTAGCAGACCTTAATATACACTTTAAAATAAATCACTGGGCTGGGTGCAGTAATTCCAGTCTGCAATTCCAGCACTTTGGGAGGCCAAGGTGGGAGAATCACTTGAGGCCAGGAGTTCAAGATCAGCCTGTGTAACAGAGACCCTGTCTCTACAAAAAACCCAAAAAATATTAGCAAGGTGTGGTGGCATATGCTGTAGTTCCAGCTTCTCAAGAGGCTGAGGTGGGAGATTGCTTGAGCCCAGGAGACTGAGGCTGTAGTCAAGCTATGATTGCACCCCTGCACTCTAATCTGGGTGACAGAGCAAGACCTTGTCTCTAAAAAAAAATTTTAAATGTAAAAGAAGTCACTGTTTTCTTGTACACTAATAATCAGTGAAGCTAAGCTCTAAAATGTACCTCAAACTATCTGTGAAGGATCTATTGTTTCCTTTTTAACATTTTCCAATCTACTTAAAGACTGATATTTTTATAAAATACAGTAAACATGAATTAGTAAAAAAAAAACAAGACAAGAAAAACAGATTGGCAAAATGTAAGTCCACATTTTTCATTGGGATGACTGTCAGCATTTCCAACGGCTTAGTGTCAAGTTCTGTTCATACCTCTTCTTGGATCAGCAGCAGTTCAGACTAGCAGACCACAATGAAAATTCAGCAAATTCTGCCCATTCTCCAAGGTCTATGCTATAGCAAGCACATGCTGGGTGCTTCTGGCAACAGCTACTGTCATCACTCACATCTTACCTATGTGGAAGCCAGGGCTCAGGTTAAGGTATTTGCCTAAGATCACACTGCAAAGTAAGTGGCAGGGCTGGAATCTAAATCTGGGACCACCTGTCTGAATCCTGTGCTCAACACTCTGTTGTCTCCCTAGAGTACTCGGAGAGAAGTCACACAATTAGCTGCTAGTTTACGAATGAATTCAGAGTATAGCATCATACCACTGTCCAGTGTGTAGGCAACTAAGCCCTTGGGTTTTTCTGTCTTCTTCCTGTTTCCTGGTCTTCTGAGAATTTTAATGAAAAGGAATCATGAAAGGGGATGAAACTCATGTCAACTAACTAAGGTATCTGGAAATAGATTAGGTAAAGATGTGATAAAAAGAAGACAGATAGCCACTTGCATTACTGTTGAATTTTTTTCCTTCTATATTCCTCCCCCAACATCCATGAGGGATGATGCCAATGATTCCCAATCGAGCCTACCTTGTCCAACGGCCGAGTGCAGTTTTTCCATGTCAAACTTAATTTTGGCTCTTCCTGGAGTGCTGAGCATCTTTTCCCACACTGCAGTCACTTCTTTAAGACAAGGAGTGATTTCTTCATAATCGAGCTTCAGGCGCTTGTTCAGCAAATCATTTTCAGAGGCTAAAGCAGACCATTTAAAGTTTATTAGTATAGACTACGGTTGTAGAAACGTCCATCACACAACATGATGCCTACTCAATATGGCTGCCGAGATGTCCAGCAGTCACGGCCAGCTCATTGGGTCCAAGTTAATGTCACTGTTCCTGCCCTGCCCCATTTTCCTTGTCTTGGAAAATGCTAAACATCTAAGAGCCATCTTTGATTTCTTTTACTCCGTCACTCCCATTGTGTCTTGCTGGCTCTACTGCTAAGACATATCTCACTTCTGCCCAGATCGTCCCATCTTGCTCTATTCAACCATAAGCCTGCCCAGGGCAGGAGTTGTATGTTAAGATTCCCAATGCCTGGCATGGCTAGAGCCCAATACAGTGTTTCCATCTAGAGTAGGAGAGGCACTCTGAGGACAGTTCCTCCTTATTTAGAGCCAAACTTCCTTTCCATAGCCTCCACCATTGGTTCCATCTCTGCCTTCTAGAGCTAAACAGACTAAATCCCATTCCAATGACATCCCTTCAAATACATGAAGATTGCTACTGTTTCCCACCACATTTACTCAACCTAAAGCTACATTAGAAAGAATTATACCTAAAGCACCAAACTGAGTGGGGAACAAATAAAGGGAAACTTTATATTGAACATTATTTTATTTTTTTGAGTCAGGGTCTCATTCTGTCACTCATGTTGGAATGCAGTGGCACGATCATGGCTCACCACCACCTTACCATCCTAGGCTAAGGTGATCCATCTGCCTTAGTCTCCCAGGTAGCTAGGACTACAGGCATGTGCCACACGCCCAGCTTATTTTTTGAATTTTTATAGAGACAAGGACTCGCTGTGTTGCCCAGGATGGTCTTGAACTCCTGGGATTCAGCAATCCTCCCATCTTGGTCTCCCAAAATGCTGGGATTCGAGGCGTGAGTCACCGTGTCTGGCCTAAATTGACAATTTAAGTTGATTACCTGGTCCAATCTCTCATTTCACGGACACAGAAACTGAAGTTCAGAAAGACTTGATGTAGCCCAGGTTACTGACCAGCTAGGGGGTAGCCAGGTGCCTGCAGGCCTGGCGCTGCCTTCCTTTCAACTTTTACAGCTTTTCATCTTCCATCTTTACTCTTTTCCCTCTTACTTTGAAGAGTACATTTCCAAGGTCCTGTTAAACAATTCCCTAAATCTCTTGAGTTCACACCTAAAAAAAAATCAACTCTAGATTTTGGGGGGTCTTGAGAAAAAAACAATAAATGTCACCAGAGTTGAGCTAACCCTGTGGCAAACAGAGTTGGGGACCAACCTTGATGAGCCGTGACTGACGACAACACTAGGCTCTCAGTGCCAGCGTACACGCCTCTGTCAGCAAGTTCTGCTGTGAGTATACCTGGCCACACTGGCACAGCCCAGCAAGCCACGTGAGGAACTTGCTCTGAAGCCAACAGGACTTCACACGGCCAGAAAGAACCAGCCGGAAGACTCCGCTGAAAGGCTTACCCCACGTCTTTTTTTCTATTGGTCCAAGCAACTTCCTGCTGATTCAGTATCTTGACAACACGGCTGCCTGTGTCAGTGGCCTCCAAAACGCCTTGTCAACCAAGGCAGATGGTGCAAACCCCTAACCAATGTCCAGGCTCCATGGCAAGAACTGCAGATACAGGCTCCACCTGGTTAGAATGTCAAATATGAGCCCACACACCCCTGTGGCTGATAAACTGCAGGGGCAGAGGAGACAGAATTAAATGAAATCAAATGTAATTTTGGAAAAAAAAAATTGCCAAAAAGACATATTACCATTTATGTGAATGTCTGAGCTCACTTGGACTTTGTGACTCGCACTCTGGTCTGATTTATGCCAACTCTGGAGAGTGGGCTGCAGTGGCTGCATCTCCAATTCTGCTCTGTTAACAAATGCTTTCCCAGACAAAATTCCTTTGCCAGCTGTCACTATCTCTTGAAAGCTTAGAAACAGGAAGCTGGGCAGTTCGGCAATTAGATGACCTCCAGGTGTAGAGAGATTTTAAAAACTGCACTTGGTTTTTAAAAATTTTTTTTCATTTTAGAGCTGTGGGGTACAAGTGAGATTTGCTACATAAGTAGGCTATATGCAAGTGAAGTTTGGGCTTCTAGCTAGAATTTTTTTTTACAATGAATAAAAAAGCTTTTTAAAATCAAAACACCTTCAGTTGCAATTCAAAATGTAGTGTTATCAGATCATTCATGTTAGTTCAACAGGTAATAACATGCCGACCCCAAGCCATGGATGCAACGAGTCACACCTTGCTATTAGGCTGCCCAAATCTTCATTTCAAAATAGGGGGGAAATTGGCCCCAGGCATGGTAGCTCATGCCTGTAATTCCAGCACTCTGGGAGGCTGAGGAGGGAGGATTGCTTGAGCCCAGGAGTTTGAGACCAGTCTGGGCAATACAGCAAAACCTCATCTCCACAAAAAAATCAAAAAATTAGTCGGGCAGGTGGCACACACTTGTAGGCCCAGATACTTGAGAGGCTGAGGCAAAAGGATCACCTGAGCCCAGGAGGTCAAGGATGCGGTGAGCTGTGATTACGCCACTGCACTTCAGCGTGAGTTGCAGAGTGAGACCTAGACTCAAAAAAAAAAAAAAAAAAAAAAAAAAAAGGTGGGGGGAGCTGGAAAATGGCCTTGCAGAGGAATTCTGGCTTGGAAGAGAAGCAATGCATTTAGTCCCAACAGCCCTGAAAATTCACTGTTTAATTCTGGGGAAATCACAACTTCAGCTTCCAAGTGCCTACAATGGAGTAGGTAGATTTAGATGCCATGGCTTAGTTCTTTCAGAGGATGCAATGCTTCCAGAAGAGTAATAAATACTTGACCCATGTATTCAAAAGTCAGGAAACAGGCTTAACCATAGGGAGAACCTCCTTATACACAGTCCTCTAACTTCTTTCCCAAAAAGCATGCAAGTCAGCTTATACTCTAGATCAATTTCAAGAGCTGCTCCCAGATGCAATTTAATTCTTCTTTAAGAAGCAGAACAACAAAACCTACAATAGGATGACTATCTAAGTCCTGTACACAATAGTACAGCAAGCTGGTCCTTGAACAATGTCCTTGTGCTCAATGTAGCTTTATTATAACCCTGATGAGAAAAGAATGGCTTCCTGATCAGGGCCCCTGGCTGTGTGGCATCTTCTGTGTTCCCCCTGTGTCTGTGTGGGTTTCCCCCTGGTCCTCCAGTGTCCTCCCACATCCCGAAGATGAGCATGTTCGGTTCACTGGTATGTCTACATGGTCCCAGTCTGAGTGTGGCTGTGTCTGAGTCATTCCGCAATGGGATGGTGATCTGTCCAGGCTTGTGTCCCACCTTATGCCCGAAGTTGTAGGGACAGGCTTTGGCCACCCAAGACCCTGAACTGGAGTAACTGGGCATAAATCATCACCTAACTTGTTTTTATTCATCTTTCTTAAATGTACATACAGCTCACATTTACGTCAATGTTTACTTTTAGAAGTGTCTTGGGTCTTTATTTAGAAGTTTGGTGACTCTTTTGTGACCAGAAATACGCCGCAGGAGCCTAACTCTTGTTTTTATCAATGAGTCTATGGTAAAACTGGTTTCATTAGACATCATTTTGCTTAAAGTTGCAGTTTCCATGAAACTGTCGGCGACATTAAGGGAAGACTTTCTGTACACTCCTTGGTTGGTTCGTGTCAAATCTTGCTTCTGAGAAAGTTCTGCCTCACCCCCGAGCCACCCCTACAAAACTTCCTGAATATTTTTAAGCAATCTGGCTCTTATTGCTGGGTATTTTTTTCAGCAATATGGGTACGGTACACACTAACACAGTGAATTAATGCTCCTGATTTCTATTAAGCAAGTTTATTGTGCTTTCACCACAATAAACACATGGTGAACTTTATGGAGCTAAGAAAAGAAGTCAAACAATAAAAATAAAAGACCACAAGAACCAAACACTGCCAAGAAGGCAGATGAAACAAGGAAGAAGTAGAAAGATGCTGGCAAGAGCCGGTGAACTTGATGCAACACCTGGCAAGGTGTTCCAGGAGGTCTTAGGAAACTCTTAACCATTCACTCTAACTTGTCTGGTCATCATCTGCACAGCAGAATATACTCTGCTTTAGTGACATACTGATCTCGTCTCATCAATTACAGTCATGATTCCTTCTAACATTCCCAAGAAGCCAGTTGGCACCATTCCCATTTTGACATGTCCTGATTTTTACATGGCTGTCACATTTGCAAGAAGATTGGCCATAGAATCATTGAGGCTTCTGACCTACATGACAACCATGACTGCCATTTTTGCTTTTCAACAAAAATCCCAACATATACATGAATATAAACACTGTGCTTCCTAAGCTGTCATTTAGCTGATGACACACATAGAAATGTCATCACCATCACATGTCTTTTAAACATCTGCTTTTAGAATTACCTTCAAGAACACACTAGAACGTGGCAGAAAAATTGAGTTGGAAGCAAAATCAGCATTCACCTGCTCTAAATTCCCCTGAGTGTGCCATCACCCTCCAAAACGCCCAGACAGGAGAACCTGTCTCTCTTGACTTTGATACTGCATATTGGAGGGCATGCTGCCTTCACAGCTGTGGGGCTACCTTCATATTGAAGGGTCTCATGACTTTGGACTCCACTCCTTGTTTCTGGTCAACATGATACACATATAGTGACTCCATTTCTTTACATTTCATGAATTTGTACCCCCACCTTTTTTTTTTTTTT
>NW_007253880.1:1105138-1162231 GCF_000164805.1 Carlito syrichta | reverse complement strand
GGCTCTGGCAATCCACTCACCTCAGCCTCCCAAAGGCGCGGGATTACAGGCTGAGCCACCGAGCCCAGCTGCATTTGTCCCCTTTTAACCACAGAAACTATGTTGCTAGTACACTGTGCTATCATGACTCACAAACATCTTATAGACATGCCCAGAGAACACCCATCGCTCACTATGACACCAGCTATGAAGAGCAGCAAAGGTTCTGTACAACTTGAAGGCATTCCTGGGAATTTATCAGATTTGCTGTCTTCATGACCCTCAGCGCTATACACGTCATTTTAAAGAATATTATAAAAGGCCACTATTAAAAGGCAAACAACTGCAATCAATGATGCTACTAATGAAATGTACTCCTAACTCCAAAGCTGCCCTGGGGCAATGGCAACATGACTGATCCCCCTGCTGCAACTTCCTTTGGAAGAGTCTGTCCCCCCTTCCTGATCAAAATCTTTACTACTTCCTGTCCAGGCATCTCATCACCCTAAGGCCCATGCTCTTTCCAAAGGGCGTGCAAACTTAGCTTCTTAACGTACTTTGAAAATCACATCTACTGTTCAAGTGTTGGTATGGAAACAGGAAATGATCAAAAGCTAAACTTTCAAAACATATTTTGACACTTAATATCAGCACAAGTACAGCCCAGCTAGTGTTTTTGCAGCTTACCTGCAACTCACTAAAGGGGCAAAAAGAGTGAGATTACACACTTGATGACTTCCATAGGACCAGTTCCTCCTAACACACAGGCAGAGACCATGACTAAGTATTGAGTAGAAAGAGAGAGAAGAAAACAAAACATAAGCCAGGCTTGGTGGCTCAGCCTGTAATCCTGTGCCTTGGGAGGCTGAGGTGAGTGGATTGCCTGAGCCCGCGGGTTCGAGACCCACCTGGGCAACTTGGCAAGACCTCATCTCTATAATAAATCAAAAATTAGCCGGGCGTGGTAGCATACACCTGTAGTTCCAGCTACTTGGAAGGCTGAGGCAGAAGGATCGCCGGAGCCCAGCAGGTCGAGGCTGCGGTGGCCGGGAGCGGCCACTGCACTCCAGTCTGGGTGACAGAGTGAGACTCCAACTCAAAAAAAAAAAGAAAACAAAACAAAGCACAGCATGCCTTTCAGAGGGTTCGAGCTTAAATCTGAAGCTTCTAGCTCAGAAGTTCCAGATACTGTGCCAATATTGACCACGTAAGACTAATTAATAGAGTTGGTGAGAGAAAAGTAAATAGTGTTAACATTATTTTGACAAAGTAAACAGATATAAACAGATAGATATGTTTTTGAGACTGCCTTGCTTTTGTCTTCTGAAGACAACATGCTTACGCCCGATGGGATTCGCTTCAGAGCCCAGACGGGGCAAGATGCTCAGGCCTGTTCAACGTCCAAAAGGCAAACCGACCTTGGAGCTTCTGATTTTCCTTCTCCATTCTGAGGAGCAGGATCTGTTGGAGAATCGCCTTCTGCCACAGTTCTCGGAGCTCGCGAGATGTCCTCTTTTTCTTTTCCTCTGGTGTGGGGCCAAACGGCCCATCTTCACAAACTGGCTCTAAAGGAGACCGTGGGGGAAGTTCTCCCAGTTCTGAATGATCTGGAGGGAGAAAGAACATTCCAGAATGGTCACTGTTCAACAACAAAAAAGTGTATATTCAAACATCGAGCTAAACCAGCAAATTCTGCTAGCTGAGATAAAACAGAGTGACTTCACCAAATTTAAAATTCATATTTCAATTTGCACTGGAATAAACTATGTCTGAGCCACAAACAAGGAACAAATGATAATCGAATAGTAAGCAAAAGTTGCAGAAGCTGAGGAAATGTTTATTAAGATTCTTATTTTTTAAGGTATTTTTATCTTCTTCTGAAGTTATTTAATAATTATAGTATTGAAGATGATAGCAAACATTCATAAACTTCCTACTGTATACCAAACTGTCCTAAGGACTTTATGTATAATAATTATTTAACACTCACAGTCACCCCTAAGACTTATGTACAACTCAACATCTTTTTAATTTTTTTTTATTTTAAAGATGTGGGGTATAATTCAGGATTAGGTATATAAGTGGTCATCGTACAGGTAAAGTTTGGGCCTCCCTTTTGTCCTCACTTCACATGATTTGAGATCAGTTACCCTTATTGATGCTGTGTTCTCCACCCACCCCCAATCCCTGCAGTATCCCACTACTGCCAATCCCTTTCTTATAGTATTATGGTAAATGTTCAGGGTCTGCTTATGAGTGAAAACATGTGGTACTCAGTTCTTTGTTTCTGTGATAGATCACTGAGTATTATAGACTCTAAGTCCATTCAAGTTGCTGTGAAGTTCATATTTGCCCTTCTTTATGGCTGTGTAATATTCCATCACGTATATGTACCACATTTTTAAAATCCAGACCAGCTTCTCAATTTTTTAAAAAAGCAAACTGAGGTACAGGTAGTTTACATAACTGGCCCAATGTTACACAGCCAGGAAGGAGTAAGGCCAGGACTGGAAGCCAGGCAGTCTGGCTTTCACATATATTTTTAACCAGCGCACTATCTGGCTAGATTATTTTGAAAGAAGACTAAAACATATTTAAGAGCCAGTATTAACTAAGCCACAGACACTTGGCCAAGGTCATCTAGTGAGTAAGTAGGTGCACTGGAATTCCCACCAATGGCTGCCGGACTCAGAAGGCCATTTGCTGCTACTCGACACCACCATAAGTCAAAGGTTTCTTAGGTTATCCATTTTAAATTTGTCAATTGGTTTAAATCTCTATACAGTTTATGAATCTGAACCTTTTCCTTTTTTTTTTTTTGAGTTGGAGTCTCACTCTGTCGCCCAGATTGGAGCGTAGTGGCTGCTACCGGCCACCGCAGCCTCAACCTGCTGGGCTCCGGCGATCCTTCCACCTCAGCCTTCCAAGTAGCCGGAACTACAGGCACGCGCTACCACGCCCGGCTAATTTTTGATTTATTGTAGAGATGAGGTCTCGCCAAGTTGCCCAGGCGGGTCTCGAACCCGCGGGCTCAGGCAATCCACTCACCTCAGCCTCCCAAAGCGCTGGGATTATAGGCTGAGCCAACTGCAGGAACTAGGCTGCTGGTACACAGTGTGGTCCTACCTCACAAATAACTTCCAGACATACAGAGAACATCCACCTGCTCATGACGACACCAGCCATGAAGACTAGCTGAGGTTTCTATGACCCGACCTCATGGGAACATCTTTCTAAACTGCCCCCTTGTAAATAAAGTTGTGGTCTTGACACAGCAGTAAGAAAGTCTTCACAGACACTTGGGCCCACCATCACCCATAAGACAACACACAATTGTGTTGAACAGCCCCAACACAATTCCCCATGACAATGAACTTTCAAAACAGTCACAGGCATTGACTGCTCACAGTTTCTACTAACGTTAAGTTTGTTTTCCTGCTATGAAATCTATGAGATCAAACACAGGTTTCAAAATGTTTAGTGTCTGGACCAGCTTAACTCTAGTAATTTAAGATTACTGAATTTAAAAAATGATAAGCATTAAGTGAGAATGCTTCATCATCTCTGTAACCATTTAAGTGCAGAGTTCTAAATTGCAAAGCTTTAGAGATTATTTCACTATGGTCCTATTAAACAAATGAATTAAAATTCTATATCTTTGGGGGGTTTATGCACATTATGGGAAGGTGCTCAGGCGTAATGTCCAGTTAAAAAGCAGGAATCAAAATTGTATAGTATCACCTCAATTTTATAAATATTATGAGAGACAGTGTAGGTGAATAATAAGGCAGGTTCTGGAGCCAGGCTGCCTTGGTTTTAATCAACACTCTGCCATTTATTGATCTTTAACAAACTGCTTAACTGCTCCATGCCTCTACTTTCCAATCTGTCAAGTGGGCATAACAGTGCCTCCCACTAAATGGCGTTAAAGAGACTGAGCTAATACATAAGAAATAAACCACCCAGAACAGAGCCCAATGCAGAAAAAGAACACAAAAAAATTCGCTCTTATTGTTTTCTGTCATATATGAAAAGCAAAGAAAAATACTGGAAAGAAATACATCAAAATTTTAGCCACTCATCTATAAGCCCTAAAAAAGCTAGAACCTCACTACCTTGTCCATCATTGTGCACAGCTGCTGGCACCCATGGGGTGCTTGAGAAATAACTTGGATTAAAAAAGAGAGAAACAGGCGCTGGGTTTGTGTGTGCTGTTATTCACGTATTTCCTATATTTTCTAAGTTTGTGAAAATAAACATCTTCAAAATAAAAATTAAAGAATGCAAGTCTGTTCTGATTAAAAATCAAAGACGGAGGCCAGGTGTGGTCACTCACACCTGTAATCTCAGCACTCTGGGAGGCTGAGGTTCGCCTCGCTTGAGTCTAGGAGTTTGAGCCTAACCTAGGCAACAAAGAAAGACCTCATTTCTACAAAGAATTTTTTTAAAAATTAGCCAGCCATGGTGGCATATAGCTGTAGTCCCAGCTACTCGGGAGGCTGAGGTGAAAGAATCACCTGAGCCCAGGAGATTGAGGCAATGGTGAGCTGTGATGATGCCACTGTACTCCAGTATGGGCAACAGAGTGAGATCTCAACTCAAAAAAAAAAAAAAAGATGGAAAAATGGTCTCCTGCAAAACACTTAGAAAGCAAATTAATACATTGCCCCTAAAAATACCTGTAGACTTAGGACGGGTCATTATTGACCTTGACGTAGTTCAAATGAACCCTTTTCTTTCAAGGGAGTTTGAGTCAGCACTCCTATTTCAGCTCATTCTGCAACACGAAGTCTTTCCTTTAAGCCTTCTCCTGGCTTTCTGTCTTTCCTCTTTTACCTTCTTGGCTCTGAGAATTCCGCTGGACTGCAGTTATGATTCCAGCTCTGCTTTATCTCATGTTGGAAGCATTTCTCCCACTGGTCTGCAAAAGATTCTCATCTCTAAAAGCGAATTCCTGTGAGACGCCCTGGCCAGTGTGGCAAGTGCTGGAACGGTAGCGAGAGCAGTGTTTTCACACACCCCTGTAGCCAAGAAGGGAGTCCTGCTGAGTGTTAGGTGGGGTTGACCCCAGCGTTCCTTTTTTGGGGCAGGGGGATTTAGAATCTCACTCTGTTGCCCATGTTGGAGTGCAGTGTCATGACCACAGCTCATTGCAGTCTCTACCTTCTAGGCTTAGGCTTTCCTTCTGCCTCAGCCTCCCAAGTGGGTGGGACTACAAGCACACCCCACCATGCCTGGCGTGTTTTTTGATTTTTTTGTAGAGACGAGGTCTCACTAGGTTGGTCTTGAACTCCCAGACTCAAGCAATCTTCCCGCCTCAGTCTCCCAAAGTGTTAGGATTACACGTACGAGCTACCGCGCCTAGCCAACTTGGGCATTCTTAAGCCCTACTAGTAAAACAAGGGCTCACCTCACGGAGACTCCCCTCCCCCAGTGTCTGTTCCTACTGATATCCTTGCGAATTTTGAACCACAATGAACCAGCAGCTAGAACTCAGGCTGGGAGGATGGAACACTCTTAGTAGTTTAGGCTGCTTATCCCAGGTCCAGGTTCTCTCTGCCACTTGGGCTGCTGACAGGGACACTGTCTATAGAAGCTTAGGCAGCTCCAGTTTTTAGCATTCAGAAAAACAAGGAACACAAGCATTGTTTGGTGATGACAACTGTGAAGTCTGAGGCATAAACTGCCTCCCTCATGGTCTCGACTTCTGCCTTCTTTATTTTATTATCCACCATTAGCGACAGTGTGTTGAGTTCTTACTGTGTGATGAGTCCTTGACACACATAAGCTTGTCTGATTCTCGCAACCATTTCATAAGATGAGTGTTATTATCATCCCCACCTTACAACCAAAATAACTAAGGTGCACTGAGGTTTTGTAACTTGGCCAGGGTCACAGCTAGAAGAGTCAGAGCTGTGATTTGAAGCAAGGTGTATTTTCCCTCACAGTAAAAAATATTTTTTTTAACTCCATGTTTCTCTAACTTCTACATGCACAAGCATCATGCTGGGGTCTCGCTAAATTGCAGGGTTTTTTTCTGAGTCAGGGTCTCACTCTGTTGCCCAGGCTGGAGTACAGTGGCATGACCACGGCTCACCTTGACCTCCTGGGTTCAGGCGATCCTTCTGCTTCAGCCTTCTGGACTACAGGTGTGCACCACCATGCCCTGCTGATATTTTTGATTTTTTGTAGAGACAAGGTCTCGCTATGTTGCTTAGGCTGGTCTCAAACTCCTGGGCTCAGGCGATCCTCCCAAAGAGCTGGGATTACATGCGTGAGCCACCGCACCTGGCCTAAATTACAGATTTTGATTCAGCAAGTCTGAGGGCAGAATTTTCATCAAGCTCCCAAATTGCGGGTTCTCCAAGCACACTGAACAGCAGGGCTCTCCCCACATCTTCCCTCTTGGGGTTGGACAATTCTTTGTCATGGGGAGCTGTCTTGTGCACTGTGGAATGGTTAGCAGCTTCCCTGGGCACTGCCCACCCCCATCATGACAATTAAAAAACATGGCTCCGGACATCACAAAAATGGAACAAAGCCACCCCAGTAAGAACCCCTGATTCAGCGAGGAAACTAAAATGAAAACATTGGGCAACTGTGAGCCGTGAACTTTGTTCTAATGATAATCATGGGCAGTGTTTTAACTTGGATAATAATTCCTAAGCCTATTGCACCAGCATTTACTGAGTCCCTTACATGTACCCCACGATGTGATGTGCTAGGTGGTCTAGTGAGAGCAACTTCGATGATTCTAATACTCTACAGAACAATCTCTGGGACCAGTTTCTCTCCCCGACTTGTAGCCTTGCTGAGAGATGGTGGCACAGAGGCCAGCATGGGAGGTGAGGCTCAGCACAATGGAAGCTCCGCCCTGGGGCCAGCTTTGTCTGTGCCCTCTGTGATCACATACACCTGCTGGGCTCCAGTCCCTCCCTCTGTGTGAACCGTGAGAAATACCATTCACCTCTGACTGCCCTACCATGGAGCCCACAGGCAATGACAGACATAAAGTATACAAAGCCAGAGAACCAAAAGCTGCGCAACGTGTTAGTCTAGTCCAGTCTTAGACTTCACTATTCTGATATCTCCTAGAATGAGGATGACATCTCCTAGGATGCAGGATGCTTAAATTATGTCAACTTTCAGAAACAACAGCCTCCAAAGGATTCTAGGAACTGTAAAACCAATCATCACTTGGGAGTCCGAAGAGACACTGCCTCCACTTAAATACTTGCAGTGACATTCCCAATAGAGTCATACATGTCATCTGTACTGCTGTGTCCCCGGTGTAGATGACAAATTACTCGCCAACAACTCAGTGTGAGGAAAATATTCTGTATTCTTCTATCTGCCCACACGTATGGGGGAGACCATGACACGGCACGGTTGGTATGGAGAGAATCCGAGCTGTGCCCTGCACATGCCCACCTGTATGTCTGGTCCATCCTGTGCCCTGCACATGCCCGCCCGTGTGTCTGATGTGAGGCTGTCCAAAGTGCAGGACACAGACCCTTCCACGTGTTCTCGCGGGACATCGGCGCGAAATTCTGAGCTGCAGTCAGTTCTCCTTTGCTTGCGGATGTGACATGACATCACTCGCCACGTGCCCCGTAAGAAAGAGGCACTCCAGAGGAAAATGAAGACACACATCCTTACTCTCCCACTTTCTGGATTTTTCTGCATGCTACCCCACAACAGAGCATTCTAGAACTCTAGCTCACCTGAAAACGCTGAACTCCCAGCCCAAAAGAAAAAGATATTTTTAAAAATTCTAGTTATTCTGAAGCCTCTGCTTTAACAAGATAAGTCGACTTTGGAGAGTTAAAGTTAGACATGAAAGCGCTGGAGAAAAGTAACCGACAACAGGGATGAACATCAGGAGCTGCTGTGAAGAACATTTCTTGGAAAAGCAAAGTAAAATGACTGTGTAGATGTAATGCTGTCAAGCTATCTACAGAGTATGGACAACTTTAGCTCTGCTACAACAGAAAGCAGAGGCTGGGCAGGCAGGGGCTTCAAGCTCCATGTACCCCAAACCCTAGAAAGAGCAGGCGTACCAGGAACACTTGCCCAATGAGCCGGAGTGCAGTGGCACAGCCCCTTGACCCCCCTGGGTTCAGGTAAGTCTAATTAAAAAAAAAAAAAATTTCTGCAGAGACAAGGTCTCACTATGTTGCTCAGGCTGGTTTCAATCTCCCAGGCTCAGGCAATCCTCCTGCTTTGATCTCCCAAATTGCTGGGTTTACAAGTGTGAGCCCCACCATGCCCAGCCTGAACCCCATTCTTTTCTCCATTGCATTTTATGATGGTCTAGATATAGAAAAACAGGATTTTTCAAAAAAAAATAATAAAACATTCGTTTGGTAAAAAGAAATATTGTGAAATGCTTGCCACATGCAAGGCGTGGATGAGACACAGTCCCTCAAATCTCAACAGGGTGACTGAGAGAAATACATGACCACAGAATAAAGAAAATCTAAAGAAAGTGTTCTAGAAATTCAGCAAAGAAAGACGAAGTTCTGCTGTTTATCAGGCCAAGATCATGGGCCCAGGAGCCTGCATCAAACCCTGGCTCTACCACGATCTCACTCCTCAGCCTAAAACAGTTTATCTGATCACTTGACACCTCAGTTTCCTCACTTGCAAAATGTGCATACCACTGCCAAGGTAAGAGGATGATGGAACAAAACCAGACCTGCACCCAGTAAGCACTTAGTAAACTGTCACCTGCAATTCTTATCATTGTTGATTTTTTGGAAAGGGAGCGTGATTCTCCAAAAGGTAAAATTCAGACAGAAAGAAATGATAAAGAGGTATTTTAGTAAATGGACTAGCCCAAACAAGGTATGCAGGTAACTATCAAGCCATCATTGATTAGATACATATTAGCTAATGACCAAATGCCAAGTGCACGTGAAGGACAGATGACAAAGATGGCTGACTCTAGATTACTTAAGGCCTTGAGTGCCTGGTCAAACAATATATATATATATATATATATATATATATATATATATATATATTTTTTTTTTTTTTTTTTGAGTAGGAGTCTTACTCTGTCACTGGTCACTGTTGCCCAGGCTGGAAGGCAGAGGCACACTCACAGTCACCGCAGCCTTGACCTGCTGGGCTCAGGCAATCCTTCTGCTTCAGCCTTCCAAGTAGATGGAATTACAGGCATGCACCACCACACCCAGCTAACTTTTTGATTTATTGTAGAGAAGAGGTCTTGCCATATTGCCCAGACTGGTCTCAAACCCCTGGGCGCAGGCAATCCTCTCACCTCTGCCTCCCAAAGTACTGGGATTACAGGCGTGAGCCACCACGGCTGGCCAATCTACATATTAATTAGTAAGAATTAGTAAGAGTGAGACTCTCAACTCAAAAAAAAAAGAAAAGAAAGAAAAATATCTTGGCTATCAGTGAGTACACAGCCTTATGGTTAGACACCATGATAGGCCACTATCAAACAAGTGCTAGAATAAAGCTAAGAACACAGACTAGAGAGCCTAACTCTGCCACAGACAGGGATGATGGAGGTGCAGAGGTGTGACGGAGAGGCAGGTAAACATACTTAAAAAGAAGATGGCAGGCTGGGCTTGGTGGCTCTGCCTGTAATCCCAGCATTTTGAGAGGCCGAGGTAAGTGGACTGCCTGAGCCCATGGGTATGAAACCAGCCCAGGCAACTTGGCGAGACCTCATCTCTACAATAAATACAAAATTAGCCAGGCGTGGTAGAGTGTACCTGTAGTCCCGGCTACTTGGAAAGCTGAGGCAGAAGGATTGCCGAAGCCCAGCAGTTCGACGCTGGGGTGGCCCTGGGGTGGTGAGTGTGCCACTGCACTCCAGCCTGGGCGACGGAGTAAGACTCTGACTCAAAAAAAAAAAAAAAGATGGCAGCCAGGTATGGTGGCTCACACCTGCAATCCCAGCACTTTGGGAGGCTGAGGAAGAGGATTGCTTGAGCCCAGGAGGTTCAAGACCAGCCTGGGCAACATAACAAGGCCTCATCTTTATTAATAATAATAAAAAGAAGAAGAAGAAGCAGAAGCAGAAATCGTGACCCAGTCTGGTTAGGGAAGAAGCAGAAGTGGGAAGAAGTGGTGGGAAGTTGAGGAAGAGACACAAGAGCAGGACTGAAGGACAAGGGTGGACAGCGGCCCCGTGGGAGCCTGGCTTCTTCCCCTCCAGCTGGGCTGTGAGGACTCAGGGCACGAGGCAGCAGGAGCCCAGTCCCTCCCCAGAGACAGGGAGGTGGTGGAGTTGAGTTGCGGCCTTCAGGAGCTTGAGAAGAACCAAGAAAAAGCTGTAGACAAGACTGAATGTATGGGGGCTGGGCGCAGTGGCTCACAACTGGAAACCCAGAACTTTGGGAGGCTGAGGAAGGAGGACCGCTTGAAGCCAGGAGTTTGAGACCAGCCTAGGCAACATGGTAAGATTTCATCTCTACGAAAAGTTAAGAAATTAGCTGGGTGTGGTGGCGGGCACCTGTAGTCCCAGTTACTTGGGAGGCTGAAGTGGGAAGATCACCTGAGCCCAGAAGTTTGAGTTTGAGACCGCTGTGAGCTATAATTGTGGCGCTGCACTCTAGCCTGGGCAACAGGGTGAGACCCTGGCTCAAAAAAAAAGAAAGAAAAGAAAAGAAAAGAAAAGAAAGAAAGAAAGAAAGAAAGGAAGGAAGGAAGGAAGGAAGGAAGAAAGGAAGAAAGAAAGGAAGAAAGGAAGAAAGAAAAAGAAAGAAAGAAAGAAAGAAAGAAAGGAAGAAAGAAAGAAAGAAAGAAAGAAAGAAAGAAAGAAAGAAAGAAAGAAAGAAAGAAAGAGAGATCTAATGCATGGGATAAAATAACCCTTAAAATAAATAGCATGTGTTTTTGCATCTGCATGGGAAAGAACACTGTACTTGCTGAGGAGATGGAAAGTCAAGGCTCTTATTTCTTGACTAGAGGTAATAAAAGTAAAGAGAAACAAACATTCAGCCTCAGCCAGAATATAAAATGCTGATCTTTGTGATGGTTTGCGCTCTCCTGTTTCTGTAACTGATTTCAAACTGTGATCTTGCAGTTTTCCGAGATGTGCTGGGGGTGAAAAAGCCCACCAAGGCCCAGTCAGGGCCTCGGGACATGCCCCTGAGGGCTGTGTCTAGGAAGAGGGCCTTCTTGCCTCCCTAGTCACCACTCCTTGCCGACTCTCCTTCCTTCTCCAGGCTTGTGGGGGAAGCGTCAGTACTCTCAAGTACACAGAGACCCAGACCTGGAAGGGGCACAGAAGACGACTTCCCTCAACCCTCCTCCCTTCCAGATGTGGAAACAGGCTTGGAAGAGGTTCCAAGTCATATTTACCATGTGCCCGTCAGTGTGCTTGACAGGACCCACTGGCTTCACCCCACAGTCACCGGGTAAACTCGAGACTGCTTTACCCCTCTACGCCAAGGCCTGGGACACAGCCAATTAACTGGTAGAGCCAACGAGAACCCAGCCAGCTCATCCAGGTACCTCAGGGCAATGGGTGTGAAGGTCAAGAGGAAAAGGAGCAGGCAGCTGACCATGCCATGCTGCCACCAACTACCAGGGGACAAACAGCCTCCTTGACCTCTTTTGTCCCTGTTTCCATATCCATAAATCACAGATAATAACAGCATCCAGCTCCCCACAACTCAGGTGTGGGAACTGAGTAACAAAAAACTTGAGAACACTTAAAACGGTACTTGACCATGAGGAAGTGCTGAATTCTCACTAACACCATTACCCATTTTGTTCTAAAAACAGATAATCGACTGGCAAAACTTTCTGTTGCTTAGACTTTTCCACAATCAGGCTGGAGTTGGGGATAAAAAAGAAGCTGGGTTAACTGAAGAAAGGGAAGAGAAACTCTAGAAAATCAAAGTATGGCCCCAGAGGCTCCCCCCAACAATAGGAGGCCCTGGGTCACCGCCTTGGTGTATCCAGGATGCATGGTCACGCAGAAGCCGTGAGGGAGTGGGACAGCAACTCCCACAATGGCTGGATGTCCTTTGGCCTTTCTTTGGCTGACTCTGCTGTTAAAGCTCAGCTCCAAGGTCATGCCCTCTGGACTGTTTCCTCCTGCTACTCCCTGCCCCTGCCAGTGAACCTCTGAGGCCCATAGCCCCACCACAAACCTCAGCCCTGCCTCTCCACGATTCTGCCCTGGATGCAGAAAATAAACTCAAGAGGGGCTCCAGAGACAGAACAGGGCAGCCGGGTACACTCGGAGAGGACTGCGTAGGAGAGAGAGACAAGTTGAGAGGGACGGTCTGCAGAGGGGCCAAGGAAGATAACGCGTAGACTGGAAAGAAGCCAGCGGACCCAGAGTGACACATGACTCTGGCCCAAGTGACTGCAGCTCTGCCTTTTAAAACAGTTTTATGCATAAATTATGCAAAACTATTAGAAAACCTCATATACACCTATCTAGGGACATACAGGTATCTGACACTCTTATATGACATTATACATATATAAAACTTCATAAGAAACATATTAAAAATGAGATTTTTCTCCCTCCTGTTATCAATCATTCATTCAACTCAACCCAGAACAAGGATGACATGAAACCAAGCTCTGCCCCCAAGGAGACAGCTGAGCAGACCACCGTTCACTCATCAGTGTGAGACGTGGCCGAGGGCACCCCATGGGGTGGCGAGAGAGCAGAGGTGCAAGCCTGACCTCAAATGAAACGGTCCCAACGGAGCCTTTCGTGGGTGTGAGGAGGGACAGGGATGAAGGTCAAGGGCCAAGTCCTGAGGCATAACCAGGAAGGACACATGCCAGAGAGGGAAAGGTCCTTCCTTGGGAAGTGTGGGAATTAAAACAAAACAGATGATGACTCTGAGGATTGCAAGTTGTTCTGCATGGCACGGGAAAGGGGCAGAAAGCATGCAGTTGGGAGAAAGTGAGTCGGTCAAGCAGTCAGAAGGTGGAGGGCGAGATGAAAAACAAACGATGAGTAGTGACCACATGGGGCTACCCTGCCTGCTGTTCACAGCTAGCCCTGATCTCATGCACATGGATTTTTAAAAAGGCATCAGATCACCCAGTATTCTTCATCTACACACCTGACTGGCCATGACTACATTTGACGGTGAAGCCTATTCCGCTTTGACCTCGCTGTGGGCACAGAGGACAAATACCTGCCTCACGGACCCCTCCAATTGCAGAACCATGAGCTCAGTCTACAGTAGTTCACAAAATGAGGTCCCCACATCAGCACTGCCTAAAGCTTGTTAGAAATGCAAATTCTTGGTCCCACCCCAGACCTACAGGATCAAAAACTCCGGGTTGGATCCAGTGATCTGGGTTTCAGGAATTGGGGATTCACATGAATTCACATTAAAGTTTGAGAACCCCTGGCTTTTGGCATTCAGCACATTTTTTAGCCACTTACTTTAAGTTATAGATTTACCTTAATTGGAGGTTTCACGTTATCTGACGCTAGGGCACAGAGGTACCTTTTAAATAAATTACTTCAAATTAATTAAGCAATGATTCCATCCATTACAGATGACCTGACCATTAAATAAAGGTTAAAAATGTAATATATCTTGCTTTTCAGACACCCGTCAAATTGCACTTTTATCTTCCTCAAAGGCAATTGTTTGAACTAAAATTAACACCATTTTCCCGAAACGCTTTCAGAAAGTGGCCCCTCCCTGCTAATCCAGATCAACTGCCCACACTATAACAACAATAATAAATTTCCTTCCAGAAAACTTCCTGATGTGAACACAGAGACACAAACTGATGAGTCACTCAACACAAACAGAAAAACATACTATGAAAAGCAAGATCAAGCTGGGCTCGGTGGCTCAGCCTGCAATCCCACGCTTTGGGAGGCTGAGGTGAGTGGATTGCCTGAGCTCGCGGGTTCGAGACCCGCCTGGGCAACTTGGCAAGACCTCATCTCTACAATAAATCAAAAACTAGCCAGGCGTGGTAGCACGCGCCTGTAGTTCCAGCTACTTGGAAGGTTGAGGCGGAAGGCTCACCAGAGCCCAGCAGGTCGAGGCTGTGGTGGCCGGGAGCGGCCACTGCATTCCAGTCTGGGCGACAGAGTGAGACTCCAACTCAAAAAAAAAAAAAGAAAGAAAAAGAAAAGCAAGATCACAGTGTCTCAACTGTGTCATTCACCCATGTGCAGGGAAGCAGCTCATTAGGGCCTGCCTACTTCCCGGCCCCTCCCCATGTGAGCCTCCTCTCCAGTCCCGGCCTTAATGAACCAGGATAGTCGCTGAGGCCAGGATACTCCCCAGCACCAGGATACTCCCTGTAACCACACCCTGCCAAGAAAAGTGTGCTTCCTACATTCTGGGGCCTTTCTGCTTTCAGTTTGTATGAGGCATGGTGAAAAGAACTGTAGACAGCAAGCCAACTTCCTCCCTCTCAACTCTCCCTGACAAGGTGTTATGAGGGTCAAAGTTAGACCCAGAAAGAGCCAAGTGGCTGTGCTCTGGAGAGAGAGCCTTTAAATGACCCCAAGAAGCTGCGGTTGCAAGGTGCATTCCAGGGGTCAGGGAAAGGGTGGAAAATGGAGCTTGGGCTGCTATAACCAAATAGTGTGGCCCAGGTGGCTTCAACAATTTATGTCTCACAGTTCTGGAGTGGAAGCCTGACATCAAGGTGCCAGTGCAGCTGGTGAGAGCTCTTTCTTCCTGACCTGTAGACAGCATTCTTCTTGCTGTATCCTCACAGGGTGAAGAGAAAGAAGGCTCTGGGGTCTCTTCCTCTTCTTAGAACAGCACCAGTCTCGCTCATGAGGGCTCTGTTCCCACAACTTCATCTATCCAAATCACCCTCCAGAGATCCTCCTAGATACCACCACACTGGGAGTTAGGGCTTCCACACATGTGAACTTGGGGGGGACACACATTCAGTCCATGGCAGGATCAAATCTGATTCTAAGCTACCTTCTGCCCCATCTTGGCATAGCAGGTTTGTTTTATAGGGCCTCTGTCAATTTCCCTTAAAAAGAGTTCAGTCTGTAGCTAAGAGAAAAGGAACATTTCGAAAGTCCAGATAACAAGGCTTTATTATGACCGATAGGAATCGAACGGTCTTGAATTGAGTCTCCATGGGTTGGCATTTTTTTTTGAAGGGTGAGGGAAGGCCTGGGGAGCCAGAAGGGGATCTGCTTAAGCAAAGACATCAAGTACTCTCGCTTGGAGCTGTCCTTTCTTTTGAACTCACAGCACTTGATGTCATTAATATGGCAACTGACCTGTGCTGCTGGGAGGCACCTGTCATCCTTGCTGCTCCTTAACTTTGAGCCAGGTCCTGGGGTAATAGTTGAAAGTGGTCTACCTTTTATTCCGCTTCCTACTTCCACAGGATGACCTGACCTACCCTCCACAGGAGGCAGATTTAGAATAGTGCCTCCAACCCAGCCAGGTCCAGTGCACCAACCCAGGCTGACACTCGACTGCATAGTCTTCTGAGGCCCCGGATGGTGGTAGAGTGCAATACCAGTGCTTGATTATAAGCATCCAATTAAAATTGCTTGAACATCCAGAAGATGATAGAGGGGAAAAAAAAAAGACAACAACTCTGCAGACTCAAGACATGAGACAATCACAGACTTTCAATGTAAAAATCAGACAAAATGCATTCAAGGCGAAAAGGCAGTATGGTTTTGTGAGAGAACCATACTGGGTCAAGATATAGTCTGTCACATGACATTTATAATACAGATGGATAGATTTAGCATTTTTAATTTGTACTTAATATTTATTAAGCTTGGGGTTAAAAAAAGATCATTTATCCTGATAAAATTGCAACCCCACAAATCATTAAGGTTTATGCCACAAAATAACACTGCATCAATAAAAAAATGAAAAAACCCCTTCAGGAATTTTATTTTATTTTAAATTTAATTTTATTATAGAGATATGGGGTACAAGTAAGGGTTAACTACATAAGTAGGCTGCGTACAGGTAAAATCTGGGCCTCCGATTGGCCCTCACTTCCGCTGGTTTAGGACCAGGTACCCTTTGTGTTGTTAAGTGCGCCTCCCTTCCTCCCCTGGCAGTGCCCAGTGACTGCCACTCTCTCCCTTGTGCTAATGTGGCTGGTACATGTTCAAGGCCCACTTTTGAGTCAGAACATGTGATATTTAGTTCTCTGTTTCTGTGACAGACCAAGTATGATCATCTCCTACTCCATTCAATTCTCTGCAAAGTCCATGATTTTTTTCTTCTTTTTCTTTTGAGTTGAAGTCTCACTCTGTCACCCAGGCTGATGTGCAGTGGCATACTCACAGCCACCCATCCCAGTGTCAACCTGCTGGGGTCAGGTGATCCTTCCACCTCAGCCTTCCAAGTAGCCAGAACTACAGGTGCACGCTACCATGCCCAGCTAATTTTTTGATTTTTTTTTTTTTATTGTAGCAATGAGGTCTCATGAAGTTGCCCAGGCTCATCTCAAACCCATGGGGTCAGGCAATCCTTGGCCTCCCAAAGTGCTGGGATGAGCTACTGTGCCTGACCGATTCTGCTCTTCTTTATGGCTGCATAATACTCCATCGTGTAGATATACCACATTTTCTTTATCCAGTCCACTTTTGATGGGCAGTGGGGTTGGTTCCATGTTTTTGCATTGTGAATAGTGCGGCTATGAATGTATAAATGTGTGTGCACATTATAAATGTATAAATGTGTGTACAGGAGAATTTTGAAAGACTCTTCTCAGTAGCCACAGCTATCCAAATCAGAGCCTTGATCTCAGTTCTACCTCTAATTGTGGCACTTCTCATCCTGTTTTCTCCCTTGGCATTTGTTGTCTTCCTCCCTACATGTCTATGCCCCTTATCTAGTCATTAGATCTACTTTCAACCCAATACCAAGCACAACGCTTTCTGTGCAGCTGTACACTCACTACACCTTACGTTACACAGCACACAATATATCTGGCAGGGATAGCTTCTATGCAAAGTCTGGACTCTCACTGAAAGCTGTGTTAGCATACCCTGATGATGTGACACCAAAGACCGTGTTACAGAAAGAACCATTATGAGAGGTAGAAGGAACGGCCACTACAGAATTGAGGAGAGAGTGGTGGGTATGCAGTCCACAGCAGAGGGAGAGAGAGCTTGGGTGGAGAGAAAACTCGGGCAGAAAGAAAACTCAGGCAGAGGAGTCCAAGAGCCGCCATTCTTCAGTTTACTGGCAAAATAACACATCAATGGCACAAATGGCAATCTTTAAGAAAATGAAGTCCAATTTTTTCCCCTCTGGCCCAGTAGAGGGTTTTTTTTAGGTACGTTGACTGGCATTTTTTTTCTCCTAAAAAAATAATATTTTAATTGCTCACAGAGAAACTGTAAGCGCTCATATATCTATGTGTTTTTTAAAGAAAAAAACACTACCTATAATCCCACCTCCCAAGGATAAGTATCCTTAATATTTTCATAGACTTTCCCACTGGCCTTCTTTTGGACTTTCACTCAACAAATAAATGTAGCCTCCATTCTGTATTCTGGGTTCTCATCAACATGGCACGATGAACACCTTCAAGGCCCAGAACCACCTTACGACATCACCATGGGGCGCGGAGTCCAATGTGTCTGAGCACACCCAAGTAGGAATAGGGCTCAGAAGAGGGGGGTGAAGTGAGGGGGATCATGACCCCACCTCACATCAAGGGGTCAGGGCACGACATGAGCACTCAGGACTCATCTCCAAAGAGGTGGCCTTGGAGGCTATTCCGCTGGAAACAATAAAAAACGAGCGGGGTCACATGACAGGACAAGCCCTGTCATCCTCAGAGAAGAGTGGAGAGACGTTCAGTAGGAGCTGCCGGGAAAGGCGAAGAGTGTGGGAAGCAACACAGAGGATGTTCCAGGGCCCAGGGCAGAGGCAAAGTGGGAAACGGAAGAAAAATAT
This sequence comes from Carlito syrichta, assembly GCF_000164805.1. NCBI lineage: Eukaryota > Metazoa > Chordata > Mammalia > Primates > Tarsiidae > Carlito > Carlito syrichta. The sequence continues at coordinate 1,144,358 of NW_007253880.1, read as the reverse complement.
GTGCAGGCCAGCACGGTGGTTCACGCCTGTAATCCCAGCACCTTAGGAGGCCAAAGTGGGGTGATCGCTTGAGCCTAGGAGTTCGAGACCAGCCTGGGCAACATAGAGAGACCCTGTCTCTAAAACAAAATTTTTTTTTAATTAGCCAGGTGAAATGGTGTACATCTGTAGTCCCAGCAACTCGGGAGGGTGAGGTGGGAAGACTGCCTGAGCCCAGGAGGTCAAGGCTGCGATGAGCCATGATCATGCCACTGCACTCCAACCTGGGCAACAGAGCGAGACCCCAACTCAGAAAAAAAGGAAGGGAGGGAGGGAAAGAAGGAAGAAAGGAAGTAAGAAGGAAAATAAAAGAAACACGTGGCCCGGGAAAAACATCTGAGAAAGAGGGAGAAAGGCCCCAGAGGCGTGTACAGTGACCTTCAAAAGCAGCAAGGAGACATTGACGGCAGGTGTTGCTGGCCCAGCGGTCCTGAAGTGAGAACTCTGTGATTTGGCCGCTGACAAGGAATTAACTGCTTGCTCTAAGCGCCAGTTCTAAACTCTGCTGCCTCCACCCTGCCTCCTCTCAGGCATCTGAGACTAAAACATTGGACCCCACCCATTGCATGACACAATGCTAATCTGGATGGGACCTGAGGTTGGAAGCCATAAAAGGAAGGCCATGACTTAAAAGTTAGGAAATAGTTTTGTGCTTTGCTGAGGAGAGGAGATGGGGAAGTCCACCTGATGAAACAAGAAGTTTAAAATAGTGCAGCCAATTCCTCCCCCGACTCAGTACAATACTCATGGAGTTATATGTGGAAATGTGACCTTTCCACCTGGAAAACCCCAGCGCCGCTGCTTCCCTTTTGAGGGCCCGTATCCTGAAAGAAATCAACTTGGGAGGTAGCATTCTTTTTATTTAAAAAACTTTTTTTGACAGGGTTTCATTCCATTGCCCAAGCTGCAGTACAATGGCACAATCATGGCTCTCTACAGCTCCAAACTCCTGGGCTCAAGTGATTCTTCTGTCTCAGACTCCCAGGTAGCTGGGACTACAGGCACGCACCACCACACCTGATTAATTTTCCTATTTTTTGTACAGATGGGTCTCGCTATGTTACCTAAGCTGATCTCAAACTCCTGGGCTCAAGCAATCCTGCCACCTTGGCCTGCCAGTGCTGGGATTACAGGTATGAGCCATCATGCGTGGGCTTTTATTTTTATTCATTTTTTTTATTTTTGAGACAGAGTTTCACTCTGTTGCCCAGGCTGGAGTGCAGTGGCATAACCATAGCTCACTGCAACCTCAAACTTTTGGGTTCAAGTGATCCTTCTGCTTCAGTCTCCCAAGTAGCTGAAACTACAGGCACACACCACCATGCTTGGATAATTTTTCTATTTTTTTGTAGACAGGAAGTCTCGTTTTATTGCCCAGGCTGATCCTGAACTCCTGGCCCCAAGTGATTCTCTAGCCTCAGCCTCCCAGAGTGCTGGGATTACAAGCATTAGCCACCGCACCTGGCAGGAAGTAGGACTTGTTTTTTTTTAGGTATCTATGACTGGTAGGCAGTTAAGAAAGTTGGGTTTTAGCTGTGTTCAGTTTCAGGCTTCACAGTTCTCATCTAGAAAACAGAAACAGCCTACATGAGCATTGAGATGGTTTCCCTTAAAAGTCAGTACATGGATATTTATTGAAAATCCCAATAACTTTCAAACACTTAAATTTAATGTTTTGTGAATTTGAAGTGGACAAGTCAAGTTCAAATGTTCTTTCAGAATTGTTTTTGTGGTAAGCAAATTTCTTCAACATGACCACAGTTGACTTGGCCCAAAAAACTTATTAAAGAGGTAATATTTCCTTCCGAAAGTCTCTACTGACCATAACTGGATATGGCAAATCCCAGCACACTAAGCTCCCATTTGGCCTTATTAAGAATCTGAGTTGTCACATGTGACCAAAGAGTCAAGGGCAGGACAAAACAGAAGGGGAGGGAGGCAAGGTTGGCTGCTTTGATTAAATGAGGTAATGGGGTAAAAACTTACATATTTATCACTCCCGAGAAGGGATACTTTTCTAAACATTCAGGCCCAATACAGAAAATCAAGTGCCGCTCACTCAGCAAAGTTGGGCCTTAAATCCAGGGAGTATCTTGGCCACATTTTCACCTCACTGTACCCGTCAGCCTCTGGGACATCTTGAAAGCTGCACACTGATGAACCTCTTGTTGAGGATGATTTTAAAGCGTGAAACACCTATGACTCATTTCCTTGCAGGGATTCCCAGTCTTTTGTCTCTCCCCATCAAGGGAGTTTTGGAAAGAAGCCCCTCTGTTGCCTGTGTCTCCTATAATGATTGGCTGGAGGTTTGTGCTGGCCCTCAATTCAGAGCCGGAGCGGCCACTGAGGTATGTATCTGGGGTCAGCGGGGGCATTGAGCTGCCATCTTGGGAACCAGTTTCCTCTGGCTGTGACTTCAGTCAATCACATGCATGCTGCCAACAAGCTGAAGCAATTGTGCCAACTGCTAGCCGCCTGCCCAGGGGGCCTGGAGAGTTCTTTCTTGGCAACATGACTATGCTCCCTCTGCCACAGTCTCTGGGCATCCAAGAACATCCTTTGGGTTGTCCTAAAGGTGCGGTGATGTTAAGTGTGAAGGTGGCAGGGGTGGACTGCAAGACTGGCTACCACTGGTGGAGAAGGCCAAGAAGACCACTCTTTTTTACCTCCTGCAGATCCTCAATAGAAACAGACGAGTCTGCCCTCTCTTTTTGTAACGATGGCTCCCGTGCACTGAGTGCTTCCTCACTGACTGCCCGACACCCCTCACTGGAAGGGGGCTGCTAGCACTGTGCCTGTGTTACAGCTGAAGATATCATGGCACAAATGGGTCCAGCAACCACGCTGGGTCCGAAATGAAAGATGTAAGATTTCAGTTCAGGATAGCCTGGTTTAAAAACCCATGCAACATAAACCCAGATAATCTGATTAAAAAATGGACAAGAGACTTGAATGGATATTTCTCCAAAGACGACACACAGATGGCCAACCAGGAAATGAAAAGATGCTCAACATCACAAATCATCAGGGAAATCAAAGCCATGATGAGATAGTGCCTCACGCTCATGAGGATGGCCACTAGCAAAAACAAACAGGAAAACATACACACACACACACACACACACACACACACACACACACACACACAAAATAGCAAGTGTCGAGGAGGATGTGGAAGAACTGGAGACTTTGGCATTGCTGCTGGGAAATTAAGATGGCATAGCCACTATAGGAAACAGCATGGAGCTTTCTCAAAAAGTTAAAAATAGAACAACCAAATGATCCAGCAATCCTACTTCTGGGTACATATCCAAAATAAAAGAAAGTGGGATCTCGAAGAGATATTTGCACCCATGTTCACAGCAGCATTGTTCACAATAGCCAAAAGGTGGGAGCAACTCAAGTGTCCATTAACGGCTAAATGGATAAACAAAATGCAGTAAAGACGTACAATAGGATAGAATCCAGCATTTAGAAAAAGAAAGAAATCCTGCCATATATGACAACCAGGATGGACCTGGAGGACATTGTGCTAAGTGAAATAAACCAGAAACAAGATGACAAATGCTGTAGAATTCCACTTACACGAGATGCCTACAGCAGTCCAGCTCCTAGAAACAGAAAGTGTAACAAGAGTGGTGGCCAGGGCTGGGGGAGGAGGGGAGGGGGAGTTGTTTATTGGGTGTAGAGTTTCAGTTTTACAGGATGAAAAAGTTCTGCAGATTCATTGCGCAACAATGTAAATATGTTTAACACGTAATGATTAAGCTGGTAATATTATGTTTTTTACCACAATTAAAAACAATAATTAAAACTTTTTACATCTGCACTTTTAACCGGGATACTATGCTGACTCTCCAGTCAATCGGGTTTCTCTGAAATTATACATGACCTTCTTGCACCCAAGTAGCCAGAAGCCATTTGCAGAAACATTCATTATACTGGAAGTTATTAATCAGTACTGAGTGTCACTTCATTTTGCCTCATAACATACTGAGAAAACAAAGAACCACAGGCCGAAATAAGGCCATGGAAGAAAGCTCATGGGCCCCTGTTTAAAATTCTGACCACTCAGAAAAGGTAGGTATGCAAAGATCTTCATGATACTAATATAAATGAAGCTCTGAGATTCCAGAACATCCTCTCAAGGGTCACACCAATTCCAAACACGAAAGCGAAACATTCCCAAGCCCCAAATGTTTCTTCCTTAATTAAACATTAATTTTTTCTACTGGCACATGTATGTATTTCTCCAGGTCTATGTGGTTTTCTGAGGAGGTGCACTTCGGCTTAATTGAGGCCCACGCTCTCACTCGTTATGTAATACTGCCCCTGATGGTCCAAGACAGTTACTGCTTGCCACATTTTACAAAGGAAGGAAGGATCCGAGGTGGGGTGACAGGCCCAAAGTCCCAGAAGTGGGAGACAGCAATGGCGCCCTGTGGCCCAGATCCACAGGAACCCAGGGCTTCTAACCAGACTGCTCTGTGATCAGTCAACAGTGGGTGCTGACCCTAGAGGCTAAATCCAATGCAAAGGAGGGCTTCTGTGGGTATTATGGTCTATGAGCCTTAGTCTTCTCATCTGGAGTCTACAGTCTGACAAAAACCAATGGAGCCACGCATGTTAAAGACTATCAAGAGAGAACTGTATCATTACTGGAAAGATAAAGTAGAAAAGGGATGAGATTGAAACCATTTCTGCCCTACAGAGTGTAAGGTGATAAGTGATCACAACCAAGGGCTGTGGCAGTGGACTGGAGCTTATAGTTTAACACGGTGGTGACCAGAGAAGGTAAAGGTGACAGCCCTCCACTGAGGCACAGGGACTGGAACAGTGACCTGAGTCATTATCCTCTCAAAAGAAACACCACAGTATGTTTGCGTTTTTCTTATCAGTGGTGTTTTGATATCGTTCTTCAGAAACAATAAAACACTGTATTAAGAACCTTAAAGTGACTTCAACCACAGAGTTTAAATGTTAACAAACTAGGTTAAATTACGCATAGAACATATTGATTTGGACTAACCGATCTATTACAATTTCAAAAAACAGGTTTTAGGTGTAAGGGAAGAGAATCAGAGAAGATGGAATGGGGTGTCTTTTCAAAGCTATTGGATCTATATTGGATCTATACAAATGATGGGTTTTTATATTTTTAACAAATAATCAATTCCCAAACTATTCTCTAAAACTATACATATAACAAACTGAAATTTTATTTCTGTTAGCTCTAGAGAAATTTGGAACCTCAATGAGCATTAAGCAACAAAGTGCTTTGGGACAGTCGAGGGTACCTTCCCCAGGGTGGGCAGAGGGCAAGCGGAGATCTTGGCTAGGAAGTGGCCGGGACAGAAGGTATCCAAGGTACCACCTGGCAGTAGCAGTAGGGGGAGGGTGCACAAGGATGACTCTAGAATGAAGGCTGTGTATCTCTAACCTTGAGGCTTGACTTCTGCAAAGTAAGGTTCCTATAGTCTCAACTCAAGAGGCAGGTTGTATCAAGGTTCATGATTCCACAGAAGGAAGAGGAAAAAAAATCCCTGCATAACCATCTGTAGTTCCAGTTCACAAGAGAGAAGTGGTTTTATAATCAGGTTCATTTCTGACAAATCTGAATACGTATTAGCACCATGATTTGTGATGAAAATATGTTTTCATCTTAACCTTTTCTAGCAGAGGTGCCTAATCCCTGGGCCTCAGACTGTTACTACTGGTCATGGGCCTTTAGGAACTGGGCTGCCCAGCGGGAGGTGAACAGCGGGCTAGCCAGCAAAGCTTCATCTGAATTTACAGCCTTTCCCCATTGACTGCATTATCGCCTGAGCTCCGCCTCCTGTCTGATCAGCAGCATTAGATTCTCATAGCACAAACCCTATTGTGAACCGCACACGCCAGGGATCTAGGTTGCACACTCCTTGTGAGAATCTAATGCCTGATGATCTGAGGTGAAGCTGAGGCGGTGATCTGAGGAGCAGATGCAAATAGAGACTGACATTAGCAGTGAGGTTTGACTACACAGAGACCATCGTAAATCAGTTGCTTGCAGACTCATATCAAAACCTTATCAGTGAGTGGCAAGTGAGCTGATGTATTTCAACTGTACAGCTGCATCTGGTGGCAGGCTTTAAGTTATTTCAGTCTACGTGTGGACTGCCCATTATTTTATTTGCCACTTCTGTTCGTGCCTCTTTTTTTTTTAGTGGTGAGTTGTATAATTATTTCATTATATATTACAATGTAATAATAATAGAAATAAGGTGTATAATAAATGTTATGTGCTTCACTCACCCCGAAACTTATTCACCGGCCTCGCTTGGCCTGGCCTGTGGAAAAATTGGCTTCCAGGAAACCAGTCCTTAATGCCAAAAAGGTTTGGCACCATTGTTTTACAGGAAGGTTAGGATGACTTTTTTTTTTTAGAGACAGAGTCTCACTGTGTTGTCCAGGCTAGTGTACAGTGGTGATCATAGCTCACTACAGATGCAAATTCCTGGGCTCAAGCGATCCTCCTGTCTCAGCCTCCCAAGTAGCTGGGACTACAGGACAGCATCACCATGTCCATCTTATTTATTTATTTATTTATTTATTTATTTATTTGTTGTGGTGATAAGGTCTTGCTATGTTGCTCAGACTGGCTTAAAACTCCTGGGCTCAAGCAATCCTTCCTCGACCTCCCAAAGCACTGGGATTACAGGTGTGAGCCACTGCACCTGGTCTCAGGTTAAGACTTCTATAGAAAAACTAAACATATTTCAAATGTTTCTTTCTTAATGCAAAACTTTTTTTTTGCTGGGCGTAGTGGCTCATGCCTGTAATCCCAGCATCCTGAGATCATGAGGTGGGAGGACTGCTTGAGCTTAGAAGGTCAAGACCAGACTGGGCAATATAGTGAGACCTTACCTCTGAAAATAAAAATAAAATAAAATAAAATATTTCTACTATCAAAATGCCACAGCCATATAAAAAATTGAAAAAATAAAAAGTGAAGCCACACCTTCTGTAAAATAATAGTATGTTTCCTTTAAATATTTTTTCCATGTGCGTTTTATTTTTTAAATAGTTGAATCTCAGCAGATACAATAAATATTTTATAGTAAAAATGCCTACATTTGGTAAATATTCCAAAATCATATAACCCTTTATCCAGCAGAAATCAAGCACCATCTATCTAAACCCTGTGCCAGGTCCCAGGTCCCAATAAGACAGTGCTGCTGTCCTCCCCATGCTTAAACTGGGATTTAGAAATGCAGCCCAGAAGCTTTTAGTGTTTTAGCAAGACTTGAGTAGACTCAGACATGTGTGGCCACCCCCCAGGGCCGACTCGTGTGGAAGGCCCAGTTATGAGCCTGGCAAGGGCTCCTCAGTCTCTCCTCCTTCAGGGACGCCTTCACAGCCTTTGGCTGTGTAGCCACATGACAACCGTTTTTCTCTAAGAACCCCAAATTCTTACTATAAGTATATTAACCAAACCTAGTTCCTAGTGGAGGAATCACTGTCAGTTCAGCCAGCTTCTATCCAAGTACTTCCGGTAATAGGAAACTGACACTAATTACCAAATAGAAAGAGTCAGGGAGGGGGCCTGGGTTCTGACACTTCCTAATTTCTAGTCCTTCCTCCTACCTTGATTTTTAAAAGCCTCCTTCTGATTAAGCTAGTCTGAGTCATTTTCTGTTTCTTGCAACTAAACCATCATTGGCTAAGGCAGGCTTATACTTATGCTTCCTAAGCGTTCCCTGAGCACTGTCTGCATGCAGTGAACATTTGGGGATAGCTAAGAAGCAGAAAACAACTTCCTCTCTCAAGGAACTGGAAACTGATTAAGTAGGCAAAAAGAGAACACAATCAGGGCTGGTGTTGCTCAATCAGGTGTGGCTTAGTGGAAAGAGAAGCCAACGGAGATGTGACAACCCTAATTCCGGTCCGATCTGCCTCTGATGGACTGGTGACCTCGGGCAGGTCCCTTTCCCCCCCCAGATCCTCAGTTTCATCAAATGTAAAATAAGGAATTTAGAATAGATGACTTTCAAAGTCCTGCTTGCTTTTAGGATTCCCTGAAAGTGCTGGACTAACGTCTTCTACATATTCAACAACCCTAGTTTCAGGAGCTATGTGGATTGTAGACAATCTGGACTCTGGCAGAAGTCTATGCTTCATTCAGGGGACAGCACAACAGGAATGCTATCCTGAAGCCTGGAGGTGCCACATTTGTGGTTCTGGTGCCAAGTCAAGGGGACGGGAGATCAGATCTCAAAGTATTCATTGCCCAGAGCCACATGTCCAGGAGAACTTTCTGGGATGAGGGAACATTCTAGAACTGTGCTCTCAATATGGTGGCCACTAGCCACACACGACTCTTGAAATGAGGCTAGTGTGAGGAACTAAATTTTTATTACATCTAAATCTTAATTACACTTAGTGGAACTTGTTTACATTTTTAATAGTCATACGTGACCAGTGGCTACTGCATTGGACAGCACAGATGAAGAGGTCATGATAAACAGTCCTGAGACAAAGACAGACGCTCTCCATCAGGAACAGAGAGGCTGACGATGCCTGAGAGGAAAGGAGAAGACATGTTGACAGCCATGTGGCCTGAAAGGAGGAGGACAAGTTGGATGTTAGAACTCTGTGGGTGGAGTAGAGATGGGAGAACATGATAGGATGAGAAGGAAGAGCATTCCAGGCAAAGGAAATGACCTACATGGCATCATGGCTGCCTGAAGAAACACAGTCCACCAGAGAGTACGAGAACATTCCGTGCAGGCAGTGCTGCAGACCCTCTGGTCACCCCACCACCACCATCCAGCCTCCCTGAATGCTGCACAAGGTGGCAACACACTCTGTCAAGCATCCTCTCCCTGCCTTCCTGTGGCCACAAGGGGCTGGGTGACCCAGTTTCAGACAATGAGACCTAAAGGGAAGCCCACCAGGGGTTTCTGGAACAGTGCTGCTCTTGGATATGGAGGGGTTCTCCTTTCCTCCTTGATGATTCCTTCTTTGCTCCACTTGGAAATGGAGGGAATGTCAAGGCGGAGGCCCCCAGAGAGAATGAAACAGAAAAACAGAAGGGGCCTTGCTCACTGGTGACACTCCAGAGCCGCTGGGCCAGTTTCTTCTACCACCGTCCAGACTTCTTATTGGATGACAACAGTCAATCCCTTGCTGGTGACATCAGTGTGCAGTCAGACACCACCCCTAAGCAATGTCAGGTTTGCACCTGAAAGTGAAGTGCTGAAAGACATGAAAAGGGCAGGACAGAGAAAATGGGGCAAGGGGAGGTGAGGATGCCGCCTTTCGCCCTGTCTCACTGGGACACGTGCCACGTGTGAGTGAGGCTGCAGCGTGGGAGACAACAGAAGGAAACTTCCAGAAAGTGGTGCATATTGATTTCTCAGAGGGAGAAGGATGACTACAAACTTTTTTTTTTTTTTTTGCCCGCAGTGACAGGAAGAAATACCACTTTGTTGAGAAAGATGTCCTATCTCTAATCTCCAATCTACCACTCACAATCTGAATCCTTGGAGGTCTAAAGAGACACCCTGCTTCTGTTACCTACCCCTGCCCTAACACAGCCTTGGCAGGAGAAAAGGTTAGGCCAGTCAGGTACAGTGGCTCACACTTGTCATCCCAGTACTTTAGGAGGTACAGGCGAGAGGATTCCCTGAGCCCAGGGGTTTGGGTTCAGCCTGGGCAACTTGGTGACACTTCATCTCTACACTAAATAAAAAAAGTTAGCTGGGCAGGGTGGCACATGCCCATTTTTCCAGCTATCTGGGAGGCTGAGGCAGAAGGTTTGCCTGAGACCGGAAGGTTGAGGCTGCAGTAGCTGTGATAGGACAGAGTGACACCCAGACTTAAAAAAAAAACAAAAAAACAAAACCAGAAAAAAAGAATGGAACCAGTGGGAAAAAGGAAAAACCCGTCCTCAGTTTGGGAACATACTCTTGCAAAATAAAATCCCCAAATCTGGACAAGCTGAGGTAAGATGGCCCTTCTCATCACCAGAACTGTTCTTCATGGAATGTTCTCAAGCGAAAGCACCTGAACAGGAAATGAACAGCAACACTTCAACTTTTTGTGACAAACCTATCATTCCCTCAAGTATAAAATTCATGGTCTGGTACTACAAATCATTGGTGGAGTTAGGTAAGACGATAATTACAGTGCTCCTACTCTGGCAAATGATGTTTAAAATCTTGTTAGTACTCATGCTGCAAATATTTTCATTTATATGAAAGCGATAAGACAAATTTACTTGGAAAAAATCCATTTAGAAAGCAGTTTAATGCATCTGTTGGCTTTATCTCGGGATTGCACGAAGTCAAGAGCTCCCTGAATGTGCCATTGGCTGTATCCCCCCCGGCGGTGCCGGCTGCAGTGGCGGGGGGGGGGGGCCGGCACACGCATGCCTTCCAGAGACATTCGCTCTTTCATTTAAATAAATGTAAATAACAGAAACCGTTAGACTATGAACATCCTAAGTCTGCTAAAAAAAAAATTCTAGGATTACCAATAATGCCCCACATGCATGCCGTATTCGCCTAAGTGACACTGAATTCCAGAATACTTCCAACATTAGACACGTTCCTTAGCTCTGACATAGTCCACCCTGCACAAGCACTCATTTAAGTGAGCAGACCAGTCAAAATTCTTGATAATTCATTCCTGCAACTGTCAATGGTTCACTGCTGGATTTCATGTCAAATAGATTGATTTGAATACTGGCTACGTGAACCAAGAACAGCAGGAGTCATGGGCGTATGGTTCATTCTTTCTAACTCATTTAAAAAGTGGGAGAAAACGCCTATGAGAATTATCTGTGTGAAAGTGAAAACACTACGTGCCTAATACATGATAAGGATAATGACAATGGCTATTATCTATATTCGATCAATTTCACCACAAAGGAAATAGGATTTGTGGGCTGCTTCGTCATCTGCCATTGAACACGTTTCTACTTTTCAATCTGTTGTATATTTTACTCATGATCACTCAGGACTTCTGTGGCGTTCAAGTCGGAATAGAAAGGACCCGTGTCTCTCAGCTGCTGTGGTTTGAGGGCTCCACTCAAGAGAATTCATCTCCAAAACTGGAAACTTTGGGGGGAGGGCAGCGATCTGCACTTCCACAAGGCCTCCAGGGATTCCAGTGCACAGTTGAAGAACAGCTGAAAGATAGGTAGTCCCGTGCAAATGCCACTAAGCTGCGGCTTTCTGGTTGCCTCCCAGCTGCGGGAGCCCTAACAGAGGCTCCCTGGAGACTCGACCTCCCTTGCCTTTCCATGCACTTGTGGGGCAGCACCGGGACCCCTTCCAGCAAACAAGGCCAGCCAGTAGGAAAGCCTGGTACTGGTGGGACCCAACCTCTCCTATTCCCGTCGGCTTGACTATCCCACTGGGTCAGAATCACAGGTGATGCCCTCAAGGAAAAGGTTCCAGCCAGTTTACACTTGAAGACTTTTCTTAACATCCATCCACACAGAAACACATACTCAGTGTGCACGGCAGCAAGATTTGCAGCAGCCAAAGGGTGGAGATAACCCGATGTCCCTCAACTGACGAATGGACAGCACCATGAGGTATATCTATATAACAGAGTATGAGTTGGCCTTAAAAGGTGACTTACTGATACACAGGACAACACAATGAATTTTGAAAACATGATGCTAAGTGAAAAGAGCCAGATATAGAAGACCACAGGTTATAGGATTGTATTTATAGGAAACGCCCAGAAGGGGCAAATCTATAGACAGAAAGTCAATTCGTGGTTGTCAAGGGTTGGGGGCAGAAGGGGCACTGGGCAAAGAAATGACAGCTACAAGTTTTTTTTCCTGGGGTGACAAAAGGGCTTTAAAATTAGATTGTGATGATGGTTGCACAACACTGTGGATGTATTTTTTAAAAAGCAAACAGGGTAACCCCCTCGGTTCCCCTCCCACTGTGGGAGCCCTTCTGTCTTCTCAATAAATCCTGCTTTCAAAAAAAAAAAGTCAACAATATTGAATTGTATACTTTAAATGGATGAACTGTACAGTGCATGAATTGTATCTCAATAAAGCTGTTTTATTAAACAAAACAAACCTGTCTTGCCAAAGAATCCCTCTTCAGAGCTCACCAAACCACCTCCTCACAAGGCTGTTTGCTTCTGCAGGCGTAGGGTACACAGCGCACTGGGATGAGGCTAGCAGGCACTCAGTGTACAAAACTTAAGGACATTCACTCTCAGGGTCCTGTAGGATCAAGGTCGGCACCTACAGGGTCCTGAAAGTGAGCATCTCCTTAAATTTTGCACCCAGGGCATCTGCTGGCCTCACTCTAGTTCCTTGCACCCAGGGCGCCTGCTGGCCTCACTCTAGTTCCGGGACTGATTTTGTGTCCACCTCATGTTATTTCGATACATTGTATCCTCCTGAAAATATTTTCAAACTACTTGCCATTCCCTCATTTTAGAAACTTCAGTGGCTCTCTGGTATAGATTAAAGTTCAAAGGTAATAAATCAAGACACTCCACTTTGGACTTTCTCCTGTGGGCACACAGGCACATACTCTGGAGTTAGATGAGCCCTAAGGAGGAATTCCCTGCCAGCTAGGTGCCGCAAGCATCGTCACGGGTCACCTGGTATCAGAACAGAAGGTCAGGGATTCAAACCCAAGGTGTCTGACTCCAGTGCCTTAGCATGCAAACCCTCAGCCCCTGAAGCTCTCCTACCAGGTAGCAGCAGTAGCTGAGATGCCTTCCGTGACCAAAACAACCTCAGCTCCAGCCCTCACATGATGCTTAGGGACTGGCTATCTAAATCCAGTGGTTCACTAGGAAAAGCTCAGTCAATGCTAACTTACAATTGCTAACAGGCACAAAAATAGCAAGCCGGAGTGAAATCACACCACTCACCGTGGTTTCCCTGATCTGAAATGTCATGCCAAGAAACACAATACAGAGAAAAAATCAAGTAGCTTTAACCACAGAAATCCATGAATAATCAGATGCTTGGCTTGCAATATTTTATCTTGAAGCTGGTCTTTATTCATCCCCAAAAAGCACAGTTATACAGAAAGCAAATTAAGAACAATCTTATAAGTGTCTAGCAACTGAAGGCAATCGTTTTCTTCCCTATTTTGCTCATGGTCTAAAACCCTACAGAAAAAGAAAGAGAAACATCTCAATTTCAGAAAGCGACTCTCCATTCAAACAAGCGGTGGAGGATCAAGGAATATGAATATCATAACAAGATCAAAAACAAAAATGGGGGGGAAATGCAAGCAAGCACACGTTTCCGGGGTACGAAAGAAACCAGGGCCATCAAGACACAGGGAGCAACACTGCCACCAAGTGGTGACAACTTCTTTAGTCACTCTCTGAGGTCTACTGGATTGAGGTTGATCTCTCAACGTGGCAGCAATCATAAAGTAGAGGGGGAGTTTCAAAGGAAAAACAGAACCCGTGCCCAGGCTACCCCCGCTACACCAAATGACTTAGTAAGGTACAAGCTGGCAGGGCTTGTCCAGCCTGCATTTTTAAAAATTAGCCCAGATGTTTCTGATGTACAAAGTTGAGTACCACTAATCAAAACAAAAGAGTCACTCACATACAGATGTCACTTGCTTATATTTTCCGTCAAAGTTTCACTTGTAGTTATTCTGCTTCTATCATCTATTGAAATTTTCTAATGGCATCTAAATTCTTGAAAACTTGGCTATAGCCAGGAACACTCACACCTGTAATCCGAGCACTTTGCAAGGCCACGATGGGAAGACTGCTTGAGCCCAGGAGTTCAAGACCAGCCTGGACAACACAACGAGACCCCTATCTCTACACACACACACACACAAAAATGTATGTCAATTAGCTAAGTGTGGCGGCATGTGCCTGTAGTCCTAACTACTTATAAGGCTGAGGCAGAAGGATCGCTTGAGGCTAGAAGATTGAGGCTGCAGTGACTATGACCCTAGCGCACTCCAGCCTGGGAGACAGAGTGAGACTCTGTCTCAAAAAAAAAATGACAAAAAAAGAAAATTTGGCTACGGACAACATAAATAAATCATAGTCATAAAATAGCTTCTACATTTTTCACAATAACATAAAATAGTCATCATAAAGATTCTGATTATATACTTATTACTGTTTATATCTAAATTTGCATCTAATATCTAATCCACTGGTCTTAATGCTACTATAAATTAGGCATATTGATACAGCTATGTCACAAAAAACCTTTGAACTTTAGTTTCACTGGACTATATGATTATACAATGGTTTCAGATCAATAAATCATTCTTATCTATATAAATAGGCCTTCCTTTTTCTTTTTCTTTTTTTACAAGACAAATATGAAAGCTTCCAATTGTTGGTAAAATGCACAATGTAATCTGAAGTGCTTAAATGAAAAGTATTAGACTAAATTTAAAATTGTTCTCTGGCACCCAGAGGTAAAAGAAAGGATTTCCCCCATTCCCAAGTTGGGAATTGCCTAAAAACATTTTCTTAATAATAAAGAATTATACTTTCACATAATATACAAGGAGAAGAAATTGTAGAGTTTACATACCACCAAATATCTAGTCAGTAGTTGATTTTCAGTATTTTTGGCAGGTCTGTCAATTAGGTTAGAGCTCACGGCTAACAAAACAAACACCCACACGGTCCCTGTACCCTTCTGGCCAGGCAAGAGACAGGGGTTCCCTGGATGACAAAAGGGCATGAGGGAGGCAGAGCGCCACCCACTGGGCTCAGCTGTTGCACAGCATCACATCTGTCTTGATATCTGGCAGGATTTCTATCATTGCACTTTTGCCACCCTGCTTTGCTTCCTCAGATGGCACAACTGTTCTCAAGAACTGTCACTGATGATGCAAACTTATCAGAGCCTTGAGATGCTTGGGAGACTCCTTGAGGCAATCCAAAGAGACCCAGAGCAACCTCCCAGAAGGAGGCCTGAACTAGGACCAAGAGATATGAATTGATTTCTCGTGGCAGCTTAGTCTAAGCCCTTGCTACTCAAAGTGGATCAGTAACATCAGCAGTGCCGAGGAGCTTGCTGAAAACCACAGGAGCCACCCAGCCCTACTGGATCAGACTCCGCCTGTTAACAAGATTCCCAGAGAATGCTGAGCACATGAAGGCAGTAAGATGCCCTGAACCGTGATCTGAAGAAAGTCACTTAATCAACAGGTGTGTTCACACCTGCATCTGAGGGATGCGAGTACTTTACCTGCTTTTTTGGTTTTTTTTGGTAGAGATGCGTTTTCACTATGTTTCCCAGGGTGATCTCAAACTCCTGGCCTCAAGCAATCCTCCCACCTCAGTCTCCCAAAGTGCTGAGATTCCAGCCTGAGCCACCATACCTGGCCCCACTACCTGCTTGCCTTCAGAACAGGTCTATAGTGAGGATCAACAATGTGGTTCAGAAAACAAGAAAGGGTTGTCGCACAGGCATAAGCCTCACTAGCCTCTACTCAGAGGAGCAGATATGTCTACCTCGGCCACGCCCTTCAAATGTCACCTTAAACACACCTAACTTGTAGTAGCTTTGCCATGATGCAATAGCACTCCTCTAATACCCTCTGGTAAGTGAACAGTTACCAAGAGTGGCCCTTCCATGTACTCAGCATCACACAAATCTTTCATCCAAAGAACATATAGCACAAAGAAGAAAGAATGCACTTTCACAGGATTTCTGGGGCAGCGGAACTAAGTGGCCACCACAAACTTAAAGCATCACTGAAGCCATTTGCTTTAAATATAAGCAACCACAGCTTCTAACATTCTATTTCCCCATATATCTTTGTTTTATTATAAAATCATTTGCCTTGTCGAGTCTTCAGTAAAACTGGTGATTTCCTGTTTGCTGTAATGTTTTCCTTCAATTTAGTGCCCACTGTACACCTGACCTACCTTCTGAGAAGCAGAGATCTACCCCTCTGAGATTCAAAATTAAAACCAGCTCTGTTAGATTTTGCTAACTAAAACTGGAATTCTTATAAGGGACCACTTGGCTCCTGATGTATTAAAAAAATAAGACAGTTAGGGATTTGGAAATGTTTGCCCTGGTGCTATAGATATATATTAGTAAATTTCTAAAAATAAATGTACTTCCTACCTACTTATTCCACAGGGATTTTGTATATAGAAAGAGTCACATATCCCTCGGCAAACAAGAATTAAACTAATTTTATTTGAGACAATATTTGCCTGGTCTAATCTCTCCACCTCTCTCCACAGGACCCGACTTTGTGTTTTCCTTTCTTTTCCACTACATTTAGTTGAGCCACACTCCCTACTAACACCCTTCTCTCCAGGCTTTAGTCCATCTATAAAAATAATAATCCCAAAGTTACAGAAAATCCGACTTCTCCTTTAATTATACCATTATCACCATGCAAACACTGAGGCTTTAAAGTTACTGGTGGTCTGTTTTAGTAGCATTTTTCGAGTGGGATGAAATGGATGGAACAATACAAATATCCTGCCTCGCTCTGTCATCTTGAAGAGAGGTTGTAAGATTTTCTGTCTGTTTACTTGAAGTTTGCACTGCCAGAATATAAATGCAAAACAGTCAGTCATTTCGAGCACCTGAAGCAGATTTTAAAAGGCACTATTCAGAACTATTGATTACAAGCACTCTAATGTGTCTTTCATGCCAAGTCTGAATGGGAATATACAGAGCCCACTGGTTGTAGACCCTTCTCCTGCCCACAGGACCAGCTGCTAAGGCTAAGGAGAAGAGCGCACGATCTGCTGAGGGCAGTGTAGATCAAGTAGGGATCTCTTGGGAAGAAAAGATCAGGGCCCCAAACCATGGTAGGTCCCTCAGCAGGAGAGAATGTAGGGAGAGCTGCCAGAGTGAGTCCAAATGTTCACAGTCACATTGGGAGGCAAGGGTGCCCTGTGCCCTAAGGATGGGGAGGCAGTCAGTGACAGAGGACAAGGATGCCTGATCAGAGCTCTCAGACAGAAGTCAAAGTTTCTCCCCTCCACACTCCCGTCCCAATGCCAACTAAGAAGGCAGCTGAGGGAGAGGGGTTGGTTGACTGACAGCAAGCCCACATGTCAAAATGTTCACAAGCATGCCTTCTACCCAAAGTTGGTGCCTGCCCAGTTGGGGACATGTGGGTATGCTGGGAATCCACACCCAACACACAGGCCCATGGGGACATGCCATGGGAAGGCGCTTCTTACCAAGAGGCACCCACAGGACCACACCCTGCTGGGCATCTCCGGCTGTAGCCCAGCGCTGGGTGTGGTTCAGAGCGTGAGCTGTGGAGCACAGACCCACAAGCTCAGGCCTTGTCTCTGACTCCCATTAGCTCTGTGGTTTGGGGAAAGTGATTTATGCCACTCCAAACATCCACACTCCCATCTGTGTAATGGACTTAATAAAAATGCAGACTTTCATAAGGCTGACTAGAAATTAAAGGGAGTAACTCATGTAAAGCACTTAACAGAGACTAAAAAGGTCATGGCATTTGATTATTAGGACATCAAGTCAGTCCTCAGTCCTTTTATCCTCTCTTCTCACTTTCCTTTGCATATAGAGAACACCTAATATATAATTCCGAAATTCAGACAGCATTCCTTCGTCCTGAAAAGAGAACGGAGAAATAGGAGGCATGAGGAGGAAGTTAGGCAATCACTGAGGAACAAACACAAAGTGGGTAGAATCGTGCCTCTTCCTTTAGTAGTCCCAGGGCCTGCAGGAACCAGAGGAAATGATGAAGACATGCATGTGAACATGAGTGTGTATTACATGGAGATAAAGAATATGAGCACTTGACCAGAGCGTGATAAATGGAGATAAAGAAGATCTTATCTCCATTTATCACGCTCTGGTGACTTTGAGGGTGTGCTATATGAAGATAAAGAAGATGAGCACATGACCATGATCACGTGTTACATGGAGAAGATGAACACATGACCATAAGCATGTGTTACATGGAGATAAGAAGATAGCACATGACCCTGAGTGCACATTACATGGAGATAAAGAAGATGAACAAGTGACGGTGAGCGTGTATTCCATGGACATGAAGACGGTCACGTGACCGTGAGCGTGCATTACATGTAGATAAAGAAGACAAGCATGTGACTGTGAATAAGTGCTATATGAAGATAAAGAAGATGAGCACATGACCATGACCTTGTGCTACATGGAGATGAAGATGAGCTTGTGACTAAGCGTGTGCTACGTGGAGATGAAGAAGATGAGTACATGACCATAACCATGTGTTACATGAAGAACACATGTAGATGACGAAGACGAGCACATGACGGTAAGCACGTGTTACATGAAGAAGATGAGCATGTGACTAGGACGAGCATGTTTCTTGGAGAGAAGTGTTTCAGAAGAGCTGGACATGGAGATGGGGAACATCTGCTGTTGGAAGAGCTGCAAAGAAAGAAGAAAGTGAGCCTAAGGGTCATGGGCAGAGCACTCCAGGCAGATGGAATAGCCTGTGTAAGGCCTCAGATAGCAGCACAAGGGCGAGTTCAAGGCTGGTATAAAGACAAAAGGTGGACGTACAGGCAGTCCAAAGAAAAACTGGAGTATCTATTGGAGTGCAGATCCCTTGAAGTACAGGCTTTGCCCCTAGGTAAGTGTTCTAGGAACCCATTGGCATCACTGTATCAGCTAGCGTTGTTGTGATAGGCTGCATTCCACTCCAGTTAATTTTTTTGGATATTCTTTCAACATGCTTGCCCATTTCATGATGGGTGCTTTACCAGTGCAGCTGCCTACACCGTGCTGAGGGTTCAGCAGTTTTTGACTAAAAACAGCATGATCCCCATGCCCTACCCTTCCTATTCACCTAAGTTCACTCAACTGACCTTCTTTGGTTTCCCTAGATGAAAAATGTCCTCCAAGTGAAATGTTTTGTCGATGTAGAAGAGGTGAAACAAACAAACAAAAAACAGCAGAAGCACAAGTTCAAGCCATCAAAATTCACAAGTTCAAGAACTGTTTCGAGCAGTGGAAAAAGTGTCTTGATAGGCATATTGCTTCAAATAGAGAGTACTTTGAAGGATACTGAAGTTTAAGCATGTAAGAATAAATACACGCTTTTTTATAAATAAATTCCATTTTTGGGGGGACCCTCCTCATGTGTCATGATCTTTGCCCAGCACTGACAAGGGTCTCCAGGACACCTTCCTATAGGAGACAGGAAATGAGGACCCAGTGGGACTGAATCGTTTGGGGTCCAATGGATCAGTGATGATTACAGCTGAGGAACATAAGCAGTATCTATGCCAAGCCCTATTCTTTTCAGCACTTTTGGCAATTGCTTAAAGACACAAAGGCCATGCTTACCTTCTCGACACACAGCTACATACAAGCTCCTGGTCCCCAGAATCAAGACTTGGACAATCCCAACAGTCTGGTCAAAATGAATAACCAATTCATTGGTTCAAATTGCTTGAGGGGAAAAAGCTTTAAAAAGCTTCTTGGGCAACACCCTGGGGTCCCCTCCCACTGTGGGAGCTTTTCTGTCCTCTCAAGACATCCTGCTCTTAAAAAAAAAAAGCTTCTCAATGCAGATAGGAATCAGTTCAATTTTTAAATAATAAACCATACCCAAAAGGAAAAGATACTGTAACAGCCAAGAATGCAAGTTAATCACTAAAAGCAAAATAGATTATGAAGACCAATCTGCATAACAGGATTGTGGCAGCCAGTCAGTGATTCATGCCCATAATCCCAGCACTTTGGGAGGCCGAGGAAGGAGGATTGCCTGAGCTTAGAAGTTTGAGACCAATCTAAGCAACACAGCAAGACCTCATCTTTATAAAAAATAAAAAAATTAGCTGGTTATGACAGTGTGATGTGCAGTAAGCCAGACTACTCAGACTACTAATACTCAGACTACGAAGTACTCAGAATAGTCTGAGGCAGAAGAATCATCTGCGCCCAGGAGGTCGAGGCTGCGGTAAGCCATGATCCTACCAGTGCCCTTTAGACTGGGAGAGAGAGTAAAAACCTGACTCAAAACAAACAAACAAACAAATAAAACAGTGGCGATTTAGTGAAGGAGAAAGGTACCATCAGGGCAGAGGTCAAGAGAATACCATCGCGTCAGCTCAGGGTTCCACAGGGACAGAGGAGAGAACTCTTACTCAAGGAGTAAGAGTATTACCCAACAATACCGAGGACAATTAGCCTGGAATGGAGTCTAGAGGAAGCAGCAGCCTCAGTGATCCTCCATCCTCTGAAGAGCAGGAAGTAGAAGCAAATATGTTCTGTGTGGCTTCAGGTACCAGACCAGAACCAAGGGATGAGATGACAGGAAGACAGGATTTGGCTCAGCCTGAGAAAGCTCATTGGGAAACTTGGAACCATCCTAATACGAAGCAGGTGGTTTTACATAGTTATCCACAGTCCCTAACACATCCCAACCACTGCACTAAGAGTTTTCCAGCAGACATTATCACATGTCAATCCCACAACTACAACCTGTGAGTACAGCCACCATGACACCAGGACACTGTATTGAAACACTGAAACTCTGGTTCTGGTGCTCTTGCTGTTCTATTGCTTTTGGACACAAGTCACAGCCTGGTCCCTCCTCCAGGGCTTCCCTCTGTGCCCCACTCCCCACCCTCCCCAGCCCCCAACAGGGAGCCACAGGAGCTAAAAGGAAGAGCCCTCCTCCCTCTGCAGCAGGCAGGCAGGCCTCTCTCAGGCAGCGGAGGAAGAGTGAGACCAAGCACAGTCATCCTGTGTAGGTTGGGAGAAATCCAGCCCTGCCCATTCTGCAAGCAGCTCCACCCAGGGGCTTCCACAGTAGGACGGTGCTGGTAATGCAGGGGCTCCATGGCACCCCCACATGGAGGGACTGAGGCAAGAGACGCAGTGGGTCAGGAGCACCAGAGAGACCTCCACACCATGGGAGGTGGCTTTATCCTGGAAACGTTTATATCACCGATTTTTCCCCCAATGTTAGGAATCTTGAATGCTTTAAAAGAATATATCAGTAATGCCATCATGCTCCCTTATCTCAACCAATATGGCAACAGGCATAACTAATTCTAGATCACAGGTCAGAAATTTAGACAGCCTGCTCCAGTCCACAGCTCCCAAGGGGGAAAGGTGGGACTTGAATGCAGACTCCAAAGCCCATGCTTTGACCCCTGAACACTGGAGCGCCCTACTCCTGTTTTCAGAAAGGTTCCCTCAAATGAGCTCTAAGTTCCTTCCCTAAGTTCACATTTGTGACTACCTCAGGTCTACCCATGGTGAAGAGGCCAGCTCTCTGCTTCCTTATCAATATGAAATGAGCCCCAGGGATCTCTATCAGGTAGATGTCTAGGTACTCTTCTTGGCTCCATTTCAAGGCTAGGCCTTACCTTCGTATCTGCTGGGGGAATCACACGCTTTCTGTGGAGTGGCCACTCGGAGGAAAATCTGTTGCCTCCAAGAATGTCTCCGGGTCTTCACAGGAGTCTCCCCAGAGTTGCCAAGATGGTTTACTTTGGATTCAAAGTTCCTAAAATTATAAGATGATTGATTTATGATTGATGAGGAGATATTAATGGGGTTCTTTTTAAGCTAGACTTCTTGTTTCTAAACAAAGCACTAAATTATGAACTATTTTTGTATACACAAACACAGATAATCACAGAAGTTAAATCAAGCTCACGGTGGGTCATCACTCCTAAAGGACTGCTTTCTTACAGGATGCTTTTCATGAAAAGACCACAGTTACACACCCTGAAATGATTTCTATTGTAACAGATATTGAGAAATATGCTCCAGGCACACAGCAGACACTCCCTCCCTGTGGCTCTGCCTGTTTCGTTCTGAACACAACGAACCTTCTCTTTAATAAATCTACCTTTCTTCATTTAAAAAAAGAAAGAAATACACTCTGCATGTCATAGCTTCCAATTGGCTTCTCTGATGCCACTTAGAAAAGAGAAAGTGCCTAAAATGGGTACCGTCGGGGGCTCAGTCTGCCCTTGTATGAATATGGGATTATCTTCTCTGCACCAGCCTACATCTCCATGGACTGCCACAAAAAAAGTTTCAGTCTAATGTTAAAGAACCATCAAGGTAATAATTATGAAGTCACTTGATAACAATTGTTTTAACATTTGTATTTTCAAAACTACAAAGTGTAGTTATCAAGGTATACACACAATCTAACCATTTATTTTTTTCCCTATTCACAGGTCAACTCGGGAAGGCCCTTGAAACTTACACCCGTGTACGTTACCACCTCTAAGCAATAGCCTTCACTTACAGATCAGACATTCTGACATATGATCTGACATCCTAGGTGACTTTAACCCAGATACGTTCACATCATTGATTTTTTCCCCCCAATATTATGAATCTTGAATACTTTCAAAGAATATATCAGCAAGACATCATGCTCCCTTATCTCCAATATGGCAACAGGCATAATTAATTCAGGTCACAGGTGAGAAATTTAGACATACACTCCCTACACTCACTATCTAGAAACACTGTTCTTGGTCAGAGACTTGGTTAAGACTTTTTTTAATCTTCTGAAGGTAACAGTACATTAATAAACAAATCCTTGTCAAAACTGGAGAACAGATAGCATATTCTTTTAAATGACATTCAATAATGACAAAGGAAAAGAAAGAACAACGGATTTAGCTAAAATGATTTCTTTAAATGGCAGAACAAAAGTTAAAACATCCTTGTATACCTAACAATATTCAACACTTAGAACACCCATGCTTGATATATCTAAATTAAACCCTACCTTTTCGTGTTCATAAAGTCAGAGGTGTTATTTTCATCTACAGGAGCCAGAAATTTTAGAAAATTTGGCACAGAGGAAGAAGAATGAAGTTTTTTCCGCAGGGCATTACGGTAGGAGATGCTGAGAGTTTGGTTGAAAAAGAGTTTAGGATAAAGAAACAAAAACACACAAGGTATAAAACACAAGCTTCAAAATAAAAGAAACATTTCCATTCTAATGCTAGGTAAACCAGGTAAGAAATTAAAAACAGTTCACAAATGAATTTTAAGTTTACTTTCAGACAATAAAATTTGATATTAAATGAATGGAATCAATAAATTAATTTTTAAAATTCAGTCCATCTTCCGAATGGCTTTTTCTTTCAAATAAAAAAAAATATTTCCTAAATTAATCAGGAAGTTTCTGATACGGCACAAGGTACAGTATACACAATCAAACACAGAGGCTAAGCCGTGTAGTGTGCACATGCATGGGTGTCCATTAGGGCGAGAGAATGTGAACATAGTATATAAAAACAGTTTGCCACCAAGACCTGTTTTCATAGTATTTTTTTTTTTTTTGAGCCAGGATCTCCCTCTATTGCCCAGAATGGAGTGCAGTAGCACAGTTGTAGTTCTCTGCAGCCTTGATTTCCTGGGCTCAGATGAACCTTCCGCCTCAGCCTCCTGAGTAACTGGAACTACAGGAGCGTACCACCACACCTGGATAATTTTTGTTTTTTGCAGAGATGAGGTCTCATTACGTTGCCCAGGCTGGTCACAAACTCAGGGCTCAACTGATCCTCCTTCCTTGGCCTCCCAAAGTACTGGGAATACAGACATGAGCTACCATGCCCGGCCTTCATAATAATTTTTAAAAATTTAATCAATAGTAAAATTAAGTTGATTCAAATAACAGCTGGATAAGAGACCAACTATAAACAAGAACACACACACACACACACACACACACACACACACACACACACACACACACACACACACACACACGCGTGGTGGCTCCGGCTTCCTGAGGGACATCCCCCCCGTGTGGCAACTCCTTGCACATAAGTGTAAGATCCCCAGGAAGACAGACAACACTGAACTTGCCATGCGAGCGGGCTCACCTCTTCGGCACAGCATTCCCACTGTGCTCTCCGCTGCAATTATGTTTTAGGTATTTAAAAAAGTTGGGCGAGGAGGCGGAGGGATTAAGACGAGGTGGAGGGGCAGGAGCAGAAGACGGGGCTGGGCACCGCGTAGACTCGCCTGTAGGCAGAGGGTCCACACTAGACAGCAATCAGAGAGAGCCGAGGGGTTAGCGGCGAAGGAGGGCCCCGATGGGCACTGAGCAGACAGAGAAGGAACAGACAAAGAAAGAGAAAACCCGCTTGTCTCCTCATCCCCACACAACTGTAGAGAGTAAACCTCTTTCTACTTTTCTCCCTCATCGCTGTTCTCTCTCTGGCAAAGATCATTTTCAGTAAAAACAAACAAACAAACAAACAAACAAGAGTTTGTCAAAGGCCACTCCTGACCAATTCCCACCTGTCTACGTTCCCACTCATACTTTTTTTCCCTCTACCCTCTTTTTGGGAATTGACAGGAAAACATAGGGAAAAAAATTAAAACAAAACCAAAAAAAAATAAACAAAAAAACCCAACGTTTTCAAAATATATTTCTTTTCAAAAGGATCCATATCCTGTCCTGAACTGCAATATCTTGTTTCTTGTACATGGAGAGTGTTCCCGAGAGGACAGGAAAGCAGCATGGCCGATGCTAGGCAGACAGACAGACAGGCATGTCTCTACCGCCTTCATCGCCGGTGTCCATGATAAAGCTACATTCTTAGGGGAGAAAGAAGAAGTACTGATACTAAGTCCTACCACCTCTGGCTTGTGAGAAATGGCAGACTTCACAAGAGAACTAGAACTGTCCAGATAGGAATGTTTCCACGATCACAGAAAATGCCAGAAACATGGGTAAGGTGGAACAGATACTGCGCAGACAGGGTGTTAAGAAATGTGACATGAAACTTACACAGTTACAGCCAAACCACGCTTATTTCTAAGATGTCACATTTGTTCAATATTTGCTTTGGCAGTAGGCTCTGCTTTTGTGATTAGTTATCTAGCCGAATTCCAAAGAACCAAGAACTATTTTCAATGGTTGACTATAAACAAAGCTGAGCAGCACTGTGATGTCATTTGGAATTGTGCTCATCACTTCACTGGAAACGTCTCCAACACTGCAGTACAGACTTGACCTCTGAAACTCTCTGTTATCCAGGAATGGGCCATGTGGACACATGTGTCCTGTGACGTCTGCGGATGTCAGTCAGAGGAACACAGCAACTGCATGTAAGTGTGGCCCAAATCCATACTTATTAGATGAGGCATTTTTAAGGATTTTTAAAGTTATTTTATTTATTGTATTTGTTTAAGTTGGAGTCTCACACTGTGGCACAATCACGGCTCAAAACAACCTCAACTTCCTGGGCTCAAGCGATCCTTCTGTCTCAGTCTCCTGAGTAGCTGGGACTACAGGCAAGTGCCACCACACGCAGTTAACTTTTTTATTTTTATTTTTGTAGAGACTAGTCCTTGCTATGTTGCCCAGGCTGGTCTCGAGCTCCTGGGCTCAGGCAATCCTTCTATCTTGGCATCTCAAAGTGTTGGAATTATAGGCGTGAGCCACTGTACCGGCCTAAAGTTATTTTTATTTTTTTTATTTTTTGAGTTGGAGTCTGACTCTGTCGCCCAGACTGGAGTGCAGTGGTACACTCCCGGCCACCGCAGCCTCGACCTGCTGGGGTCCAGCGATCCTTCCGCCTCAGCCTCCCAAGTAGCCGGAACTACAGGCGTGCGCTACCACACCCGGCTAATTTTTGATTTATTGTAGCGATGAGGTCTCGCCAAGATGCCCAGATGGGTCTCGAACCCGCGGGCTCAGGCAACTCACTCGCCTCAGCCTCCCAAAGTGCTGGGATTACAGGCTGAGCCACCGAGCCTGGCCTAAAGTTATTTTTAAAGATCACTCTGTGTCCATTTATTGTCTCTGGCACACAGGGTTAAATTAATTGCTACGGGACCCTTGGATGGAACAGAAAGAACTTCTGATTATCCTTCTCTAAACCAGAAAATGTCAACTGTTCATTTCAGCCCAACTCCAATGAAATTAGTCAATCTTGCTAGAAGAGTCTAGAATTCCTAATGAAAGAGATTTTAGAAAACATATACTCCAATTTTGTTTTACAGAGAAGTTAATTTTCCCAGGTCACAAGTAGCTCACAACAGAGCCAGGATCAGATTCTGAGGCTGCCAGGTCTACCCACATGACCCTTTGAGGCCAGCTCGTTCTACCTGCTCGGCTAGTTGGGATCGCTATCTCACCATCCCACCACAGCTCTGTTCCAAGTCTTCCAACAAGGAAAACCATCTGCTCACACACTTGATGGTTTCCTTGCTAGTGGCAAGTCCCACAGTCAATAATGTCTCTTACAGCATTGAGGAGGCATTCTGATACATGTTGGGTGCCACTTTTGCTTACCTTCACCTGCTTCCTGATGCTACTTGTACCAGTTACAACCATCTCCTCTATCTACGGATTTCCTAAGGGAACTGGGAAGGAATGTAGCACTGCGTCAAGTTTTATCTTGTGAAGCCAGGAGTAGAGCCTGACTCATTTCTCTTTCAGCAAGTCCGTGTGCCCGGGATGTACATACCTGGCTAGCCACAGATATGCCCCAGCTATTTAAACAACAAATGTAAACAAATCTTACTTTCGGTCATGAGGCGTCTCTGTGCTCACTGAGTGATACCTCACAAGTTTCCTCTGTGAGACCCCTGGAGACCCCTGGGCAGGTTCCAGAGGCTCCTGGCATTCCACGGGAAGATGGCTCAGGGTGTTGGCTCGCCTCCGGAAGGCCTGCTGGGGTGACAGTGGGGCAGGCTCTTCGGGGAGATGGCTCTCAGCATCCCTGGACAGGTCATCTGAGGAGTCGGGGAGTTTGAAGGAGCTCTCAGAGACTGGCAAGGCCTCCTTCTCCCACATGGATGGCTCCTGGTGGTAGACAGACAGCAGATCAGACACACCACACATGGAGGACTTTGTGGGATCTACAGATAATTAGGCCCGGTGCTGGAAAACATTTCACTAAGCCCATCTTGTGAGGATAATGACATCTAGAGGCTGCTGCCCAAAGTGTAAGAAAATAAAGGTTCATCAAATGTCTGTTCCTTAAAGACAAGATGCTGCTTTGCTGGAGAAATGGGGACATGGCCCAAGTACAAAAGCAAAGGACAAAACACACAATATATAACTGTTCTGGGCAATGCCACAAATAGTTCCCACTCTCTAGAACACAGGACTCTTAATAGCTGCTTATAAGAATGAGTGGGCCAGGTGTGGTGGCTCATGTCTACCATCCCAGCACTATTATGAGGCTGAGGTAGGAGGATCTCTTAAGGCCAGAAATTCGAGACCAGCCTGGGCAATACAGCAAGACCTCACCCTTACAAAATTTTTTTTTTAATTAACCAGGCATGGTAGCACACACCTGTAGTCCCAGCTACTCGGGAGGCTGAGGTAGGAGGATCATTTGAGCCCAGGAGTTTGAGGCTGCAGTGAGCTATAATTGTGCCACTGCACTCCAGCCTAACAGAGCAAGACCCTGTTTCAAAGAAAACAAAAACAAAAACAAGGAAGCATGAGCGCTTCACAACTGGTCTCCACTGCTTAATCAAGTTCCTTATCTTTGCCAAGAGTGTTCATACATGTTACACTCATACTTTAAGGCTCTCTGTGAACGTGATCTATTGCTGAGATTTAACTTGATAATCTTGAGACTCAAAACTCTACCAATATTCTTAGAATATAGGAAATCTCTCTCTGGGCACTTCTTGCTGTGACTCAGAAGAAATCATTTAACATCTTCCTATACCTCAATTTTCTCATCTGTAAGGGGTAAACAGTTATATCACCGAGTTTCAAGAACTAAGGAAGATGATACAACCAAAAGTACTTTTTATGCTGTAAAATGCTATACAAACAAACGTTATTCTTTTCTTAAATATTCAATAAATTGACATTTGTTGAGAATCATGACAATATTTGAAAATTGCATGCTTTCCTGACACAGGCTTTTGAAGAATGAGCTACTATCACTCATGCAAACTGGTGCTTAGCACTGCACCCTGGGTACAAAAAAAAAAAAAATAAGAGGAAGTATATCATTTTGCCCCTACCGACACGCTAGATGGGATAAGTAAGTCAACATGAATAGAGCAAAAATGCATAAGTGCATCTAATAGTGGTCTAGAGAATCTAAATTCTGTTTATTTGATGCACAGTTAATTCTAGATGACAGGTATTGAGGATTTTAATTTGAAAAAATTAAATTTGTTTATTGCAGGGAGAGGTCATATACATTTAATTTTATAGAAATTTGACAGAAATAGCTTAATTCCTATCATACTATGAAATATTAACTACTTTTATAACAAATTTTCATTCTTCAGGACTATCTATTTCTGAGGATTCTTTTAGGAATTTAAAATTTTTTCTGAGCTGGGCATAGTGGCTCATGCCTGTAATCCCAGTACTTTGGGAGGTGGAGGTGAGAGGACTGCCTGAGTCCAGGGGCTCATGATCAGCCTGGGTAACTTGGCAAGATCTCATCTCTACAATAAATCAAAAAAATTAGCTGGACATGATGGCGTGCACCTGTAGTCCCATCTACTTGGAAGGCTGAGGGGGAAGGATCGCCTGAGCCCAGTAGGTCAAGGCTGTGGTAGCCATGAGCATGCCACTACACTCCAGCCTGGGCAACGGAGTCAGATTCTGACTTAAAAAAAAAACCAAAAACAAAAACATGTCTGAGACAAACACATCACAGAAAGCAATCTCCATCACGCAAACTGGTTCATCTAAATTCTTATTAACATCCTTCCAAATTATGTGAAATAGTTAACCCTTAGCTTAATTTGATAGCCAAAAGGGCCACTTTCAGTTGTCAAATTTCAAGGCTATCCAGCTTCTCTGCCGTCCCCAGAAGACCAATTAGAAGGGGTTCAATGATACAAAATAGCATCTCTCTATGGTAGTCTCTCCATCTGGGATGAAGAAAAGGCAGAGATAAGGCATGTACGGAAAGATACACAGTACGTGTAGGTGGCTTCCAAAAGGCTGCATATCTCTCAGAATTACCCTAGAAAATGAAGCTATGTGTATATTCCTAGATCTGCATTTTGGAGAAAAATAAAAAGCAAGCCCATTAGACTTACTGGAAAGTCACCTGAGTGACATGATTTCTTTCCTGGTGCCTTTACTGACACTGATCTATGTGGAATGCTTTCTCCTCTGTTCACTTCCGTGGGCACAATGCCTATAATTTCTTCGAGATTTAATTCCAAAGCATAATTGCCTTCTTTCCCCAAAAGTCTTCCCTGGTTCCACTGACCAAACCTGACTTCCCTTCCCCTTGCTCCTCTGCCATCTAAGTCCCAGCTGCTCATATTTGTAACTCCCCAGAGTGGGTTTGCAGACAGCAGAATCGCCTGGGAGCTTGTCAGATATTTGGCATTCCAGTTCCCAGGCCTCCTTAACCAGAATCTGCACTTTAACCAGAACCCTTTGTGGAGGCTCTTGAGATCTGAGAGCCACTCTGCTAAGGAGCTGTTTCTCAAGTTGCACACCTTAACACATTAGTAGGCAGTACAATTTAGTAGCTTAATGTGAGCATTTTAAAAATAAAATAGGATACCTGGTCCATTACCAGGGAAGAGAGGACCAGCTAGAAGCCCGAACTTCACCTGCATACAGCTTACTTATGTAGTAAATCCTCACTTGTTTCCCCAGAACTCTAAAATAAAAGTGTGTAACTGAATGAGGAAAAAAATAAAATAAAAAAGAACAAAATACCAGAATAAAAGAAAACAACAAAATGGCAAAGGTCTTTCTCTTTTAGAAAATTATTTACATATTCATGAACTAACCTTCCTAATCCAAAGACATAAATTGAATAAAGACTCTTAAAAAATAAAAGTAAAATAAAATAGAACAGACAATACCAGTATGTATCATATGCTGTTCATAGTAAATACTGTCTTGTGAACTTTTCATTTAATGTGGGAGTGTGTAGGCATGTGTGTCTGTGAGCTATGTCAAAAAGTTAAATGTGCTTCTTACTCCTGGCTACGGTCTAAAAACTCCTAAAGCCATGTGTCTAGGAGGGACCACAGAAGGATTCACACCTTTCCTGAGGTAAAGACCTGACCCCCAAGACACGCCTACCCTCACAACTGCTATAACAGCAGAAGGAGAAGCTGGCCCTCCCAGCCCCAAACTCAGATCCATTTTTTGGTAATTATCAAGCTGAACTAACCAGGCTTAAGTATGCTTCCATTCTCAAAAGCATGTGATTAAAACAGGACACAGACACAGATTTATTCTCAAAGAGAACTGTTAGCTTACTCATGATCACAAAGCTGTGCTTGGTGGCAGACATCAGGGGTGAAGTTTAGCCGCTTATCTTTTTTTTAAAAAAAAGCTTAAAAAGGAAAGTTTAATTATAATCATAGAGCTAGCTACAGGATAAAGTTTCAGAAATTTAAGTTGCATATTTCTCTGATTCCACAAAACCACGCAATTCTTTTTTATTATTGGAGAACCTATTTCAGAAAGAAATCCATTGGATGCTCTGAGCAAATTAGATCATAGCCATCTAAAACTGTGATACTGGATCTATCTTGGTTTATGGAACAACCAACGGCTTTTCTATGAAATACCTTATGTTACAATAGAACTACATGGTCAGCCCTGTGCCAAGAAATCTGAAGGCATCAGACTTTAAACGGCTGCTGGAGGTATGTAGACAGGAAATGAATAAGACTTATTTGCTGGTTTCTTTGGGGTGTCATAAAGAAAAGTGTGCTTACTTTGCTGGTGTTTCTTAATGTACTAGACACGGAGCTGTCCAGATCCACGCTGGTGGAATGTTCCTGCAGGCCTCTGGCCTTATTACCCTACATGAAGAAAAGGCAGTTGAGTTACGACCCTGGAGGCTTTAGCAAAGGTATTGGTCAGAAGCATCTTGGTCTACTTCGGTAAGCTCAGGAGAAAAGCACCAACTAAGATGCTGCTAAGCATATATGTACATTAAGACAATCAACATCTCTGTCATTTTTTGTTGTTTTTTTTTTAAGTAAGACACCAACTTAAATGTCCCAAAATGCCTTGTGGATGAGTCACTTGGCAGGGATGACAGGCAGGAAGAAGAGACAATTTGTCAATGAAAAAAATCAACTGCTCGAGCAAGACCACTCAGCGACTCTTTCCCCAGGTCACCCGTCATAACCGGCCAGCTGTATGTCACTCAGACAGTGTTCCTTCTATTCCTTCGGGAGTTATCAACCACAGCCCCTTCCAACCCTGGCTTTGTAAATGAACTGCTTTTCATGATCTTAGAGATGTTGCAAAATTCTCAGAAACATCTTCAAACAAAATAAAATTTAACTTTCTTTTAAAAAAATAAAGTAAATGCTTCAAAAAATTGAAAAGAACCATGAGAAGGTATCACACGCTCCAGAAAAGTGTTAAATTT
Source organism: Carlito syrichta (assembly GCF_000164805.1). Taxonomy (NCBI): domain Eukaryota; kingdom Metazoa; phylum Chordata; class Mammalia; order Primates; family Tarsiidae; genus Carlito; species Carlito syrichta. Next base: position 1,113,011 of record NW_007253880.1, on the reverse strand, counting down.
TGAAAATGAAAAATATGATTTCTCAGATGTGCCATCAAGGTTTTTTAAACTCATGTGGGGAAGGGGCAATTTCTTTTTTTTGAGTAGGAGTCTCACTCTGTCGCCCAGACTGGAGTGCAGTGGCCGCTCCCGGTCACCGCAGCCTCGACCTGCTGGGCTCCGGCAATCCTTCCGCCTCAGCCTTCCGAGTAGCCGGAACTACAGGCATGCGCTATCATGCCCGGCTGATTTTTTGACTTACTGTAGAGATGAGGTCTCGCCAAGTTGCCCAGGCGGGTCTTGAACCTGCGAGCTCCGGCAATCCACTCACCTCAGCCTCCCAAAAGCGTGGGATTAGAGGCTGAGCCATCGAGCCTGGCTTGGGGTGATTTCTTAAAGAACTGGAGCATACATGTACTCTGTTCTTCATGTAGAGCTGTAGTTAGCAAACATTTTCTGTGAAGCTCCAGATAGCAAATAGTTTATGCTTTATGGACCATATGGTATCTGTGGCAACTATTTAACTTTGCACAAAAGAACCCTTAGATAACAGATAAACAAATGGATGTGGCTGTGTTTGAACAGAACTTTATTTTCAAAAATAGAAGGTGGGTTCCAGAGACCTGTCAGTAGCAGGTGACAGCAACTGGTATTTTACGTCATCTACAGAAAGAACAGGACCCACACCTCAGTGTATCAACTCTGTGCTCTTTACAGGAACTGGACAAAAAATAACATTCTTTCAGGATGCAAAAAAAATTCCATGGGATATAACACCAAAAAGTGGATTTTTTTTTTTTAAAGCCTAGGCCAAGTTACAAATAATTCATAATGCAGATAACATCATTCTAAGACTGAGAAGACATAAAAAAGGGTTTATACTTCATGATGAGCATGGATAGAATGAAAACATAGAACTGAACACTATACTGTCTTAAAAGGTAATTTAACTTACAGCAGGAGAAATTATGCTACTTACCCGGGACAAAATACTTTCTAAAGACTCTGTTAAAGATCTCTTCGCTTTGTTTTTCAGCATATCGAGCCTCAGTCGAGTGGCACTGGGTGGTAATTCACTTCCAATATTCTCCGCTGCGCTCTGCGGTGTCTAAAAAGGAGAAAGGATGAAAAGTGAAGTCACGGAGTGAGAATTCTCTCTTTTTGGCACCGAGCAATCCTTCAGATTCTGTCTGTGACTGTGACCCTATCTCATCTGCTCTTTAGTGATGCGGCTACAAGTCTAGGAAATAATTGTGCCTCAAAGAGTTGCTTTGACTATTCCAAATGAAATGAGGCAACGTGCTTTGAAACCAATCAGCTCAGGCTCTCCAATAGTATCAGAGATCTGTCATTTATTAATGAGCCCTCATGCAAGTTTCCTACTGTCTTTGAGCCTCAATTTCCTCTCCAGTAAACTGAGACCAACAACAAAGTCTAATCATAAAACTGTGTAGTTAGATTAAAACAGGTAGAGTATGTTAAGTGTTGAGCACAGCATAGCTATTATTAGCTTTTCAAAATGAAGCAGTCAACTTACCTTCTGGGACACTTTGGAGGATGAGACAAAATACATTTGTCAACTGCCTATACTAATCCCTTCAGCCCATTTTATATATCTCTGTCCTCCCTGTTTATTCTTCCTCCTGCTTCTATTGTTCCCGTCACTCTTTCGTTCCCCTTTGCAACCAAGCTTCTCTTCCTTAACTAACCACAACATGAAAGGGAAAACATCATGGAGTTTGCTTGACAACTGCTAAATGAAGCTTAGTGTTACTTATTAACAGGGACATATGTTTAAAAAGCAAACAAACAAAAACAACAACAACAAAAACTACATGGCTGGGAGCAGTGGTTCACACCTGTTATCCCAGCACTTTGGGAGGTCAAGGTGGGAGGATCACCTGAGCCCAGGAGTTCGAGACCAGCCTAGGCAACACAGAGAGACATCACCTCTGCAAAAAATTTAAAAACTTAGCCAGGCGGGATGGCATGCACCTGTAGTCCCAGCTACTCAGGAGGCTGAGACAGAAGGACTGCCGGAATCCAGGAGGTCAAGGCTGCGGTGAGCCGTGATCATGCCACTAGGTACTCCAACCTGGGCGACAAAGTGAGACCTCAACTCAAAAAAAACCCAAATAAAATTAAAAACTACAAAAAAAAATCTCAAAATTAAATTGTGTCTTATGTAGATTCTCAGCTGACTGCTTCCTGCTAGAGGGTGATTCTGTTAGACAAACAAACAGAAAAATCTCCCAATACTCCAAACACCAATATATTCTTTGTTGTGGTTGTTAAATATTTTAAACGTACATAAAAGTGTTGAGACTAAGATGGCAGACACTTTTGTGCTACCATTTGGCTTTGGTCAAGTTAGCATTTGCAGGTACTGGGAACAGTGAGGCGCCCGGCTCGGAGTGCAACGTCCAGGAGAAATGTGCCCCTGCTGTTCTCTGGCTCTGATCCAGGTCATCACTTGCTGTCCCTCTCAGATCCCTCCACATTCCCACTCCCCACAGCTTTTCTTGCAGAGCTGTTATGAGATGTAGATAAATTAACAGACATTAAAACACTTAGAACATACTGGATCCTTAGCTGTCACGACTCATCTCTCTTGTGCTTCCTACTTTTTTTTCTTTTTTTGAGACACGTTCTCACTCTGTCACCCAGGCTGGAGTGCAGTGGCGGGATCCTAGTCCACCACAGCCTCAACCTCCTGGGCTCAGGTGATCTTTTTTTTTTTTTGGTAGAGATGAAGTCTTACTATGTTGCCCAGATTGGACTCAAACCTAGGCTCAAGTAATCCTCCTGCCCCAGCCTCCCAAAGCACTAGGATGACAGGTGTGAGCCACCACATCTGGCTTGCTTCCTACTTTTAATCGGAAACATTATGGACATCCTTGAAGCTTCCTGACCACCATTCCTTTCCCCCCACCCAATCATATGCAGAAATAACCACTCTCCTGAGTTTGGTGTGTATCCTATCAAACCATGTTTTGTACGTGTATATGTCTATGTGTATCCACAAGCCACACACAATGGTTTGCATGAAGTTGAAACTAAATGGATAGTTTCATATGTGCATAGCCTTATGCAAATTCACTATTTTTCTTCCAGCGCTGTTTTTGAGATTTATCCATGCTGACAAACATTCTTTGATTCACTCTCTTTAGCCAGAGTGCAATATTCCACTGCATAACTCAATTTAGTCATGTTCCTATTGTTAAACATTTATTCAGTTTTTGTTGTTATTGTCTGTTTTGCTCCTACAAAGGAGACCACAGTGGCCTCTCTTTTGCAGAGCTCCTTGTATGCTCATGTGAAAGATTTTTGAAAAGGAAATAATGAGGACTATCCTTGCTGGTCTGTGGGATGGCACCTCTTCAGCTTTACCAGATACCAGCAAGCTTCCCTACCCTAAAGGGCACCGGTTTATGCTCCCAGCATCAGCATAGGTGAGTTCACCTTTATCCAGCACTGGCAATCTGATGGGTATATAATGTTCTCCCCAAATGCCTTCCCCTCATTCTATTGCTATAAAGCATTATTTTATTCAATAATCTACTGTTGAAAAGGCTCTGTGACTTCTTTGAAATAATAAATCCTAATTCATCAATGAATATTATACATGTTTCAAGGCAGAAAAGAGAACCGATTCTCATTAAGAGCTATATTTGTCTTTGTCCAATGATCCATCATTTTACTTTTATGAGAATTAGAACATGCATCAAAGGAATGGTAACACGCTTGGCAATTCCTTTGAGAAAAGCAACATCTTTTGCCTTTGCGTTTTCATACTACTAAGAATACTCTGGACACGTAATACTGGCTTGCTCAAGAATGAGTGTATGAGCAGTGAAAACCGGGCTAGTCTATGGAAAATACAAACCCATGGTAATAGAGACTCATGGGGTAGATACTGACACAGTGCCTGCTAAGTGCTGTGCCCATGGGCAGGCATCTTACTAGCTGCAATTGGTCTTGTGCAATCACTGATCAAGTAAAAGGGCCTGCCCGGCCTTGAAGGAAAAGGGAATTATCCACCAAGGGCCCCAAGGACTACCTTCCCTCAACACCAATTTACTCACAAAGTTCCAAAGCTGTAGAACTGCTTTCAGACTCTAAATAAAGTTTTCATAAAACTGGAGTAAACGGAATTGATTGTTTTGATATAAAATATTGGCTAAAAGACTAAAGAGAGCAGCATCAGTTAGGAAATCCCACATAGACAGAAGAAAAAGTACATTGGTGCGTGTTTTGGGACCAGGCCTGAAGAACCCGTGACATCATTCAACGTTTCTTCTGTGCTCCTCTGCCATCCAAAAAGATTTCTGTCTGTGTCTCTGGCCATAATTCAAATGTAATTTGAAAATAATTCACATTGAGAAAGTCATTCACATTTAGAAAGTGACATATTCCTTATCTATCTTAAAATAAGCCTCTAGAAGTTTCTCCTTTGAAGATGATGCTGGTGCCTAGACAGTTATTTCTATTTTGCGGGCTCCACAGTGACAGTCTGGAGACACGTTTTAAAATCTGATGCGACACCAAAAATTTTCAGTTCAGAATTTCCCATCCTGTGTTGGCACAATGTATCTACCCACAGTCTTATTTATAATAAAGTAGATCAAGTGCTCATCAAAAGAAAGGAGAAATATACTGGGATATAAACACAAGGAAATAGAAAGAAATAAACTACCAATACAAGCAACAGTACGGAGTCTTAGAAACACTATGCTAAGTGGAAGAAGCCAGAACTGAAAAAGTACGTACTGTATGCATCTATCTATTAGAAGTTCTAGAACAGGCAAAACCAATCTAGGGTTTAAAAAGAAAAAAACTCAAGGGAATATTTTTTGCCAGTGAGGACTGACTGAAAAAGGCATATGGGATTACTTTTTGGTGTAATGAAAATATTCTATATTTTGATAGGGGTCTGAGCTACCTGAATGTAGAAGTTCTCAAAACTCAAAAATTGGTCTACTTAAGATGTATGTAATTTGGCTAGGTGTGGTGGCTCATACCTGTAACCCTAGAATTTTGGGAGGCCAAGGTGAGAGGACTGCCTGAGCCCAGGAGGTTGAGACCAGCCTGGGCAAGATGGCAAGACCCTGTCTCTACAATAAATCAAAAAATTGGATGGGCATGGTGGTGTGCGCCTATGGTCCCAGTTACTTGAAAGGCTGAGATAGAAAGATTGCCTGAGCCCAGCAGTTCAAGGCTGCGGTAGTTGCAAGTATGTCACTGCACTCCAGCCTCGGTAACAAGTGAACTACCAACTCAAAAAAAAAATTTGTGTGTGTGTGTGTATAATTTACCATATGTAAATTTTATCTTTCCAAAATTAAAAACAAATAATAAACTGGAGTTAGTGACACACATACTAAAGTGTTTAGGGATAGAATGCATAGACATCAGAAACTTACTTTGAAAGGCATTAAAAAATAAAGTGGACTAACAGATGGATAGATATATGATTAGCAACTATAACAAAATGTTAAAGACTATAAATTCTGGGTGGTGGGTATATGAGTGCTCACAGTATTACTCTTTCCACTTTTCTGTATGTCTGAAATTTTTCATAATAAAATGCCAGAAAAAAAAGAATCTACAAGAAAATGGATACAGGCTGATCAGTAAGTTATATAGCATTACATTTTGTTAAGCTTATTTGTATACCTAACCCTTAACTGTACCCCACAATATCATAATAAAAAATATTGATTGTTAAAAAAAATTTTTTTTGTTAAGCTCCTAAAAAATATAATGATTAAGATAAAGGCCTTAGCCCTCACACAAACTGGCTCTGGCACTCACTAGCTAACTACTTAACCTCTGTTCCTTACTTCCTTATCTCTAAAATGGGTATTTCACCTCCTACCTCAAAAACATTGACGTAGAACAAATGGAATAATTCATTTAAGGAATGAGAACTGTGTCTGGTACATGGCAAACACTCAGTAAGTAGCAGCTAATTTCATATTAATTTTTGTGAATACAGTTGGGTGTCGTGGCTCGTGTCTATAATCCCAGCATTTTGAGAGGCTGAGGCAAGAGGATTGCTTGAGTCCAGGAGTTTGAGACCAGCCTGGGCAGCATAGTGAGAACTTGTCTCTTAAAAAAATCATGGTAGTACAGGTCTATGGTCCCAGTTACTTAGGAAGCTGATGTGGGAGGATCATTTGAGCCTAGGAGGTCGAGGCTATGGTGAGCCATGATTGTGCCACTGCACTCCAGCCTGGGCAACAGAGTGAGACCTCAACTCAAAAAAAAAAAAACGTTTAAGTAATCTTTGTGAATACAGGCAGAAATGACAAGTTCATTGACCAAAACACAGCAGACTCTAATTTACAGGTCTTTGCTCAAATTGAATCCTTTTCCATGAGATCAAAGAATTCATTCAGCGTTTTTTCTAATTTATAAGTCCTACCCAACACTCTCCTTTTGGTCTTTGAAAAGCTCACAAAGCATCCCCACTGACTCTGAAATGCACAGCACTGAGACCAGTGCTTTTGAAAGCCAGTGCTCAAGAAGTTCTTTGTCAAAGCCATGGATCTACCTCTGTCGAGGTCACATCACCATACATTTTCAAAGGCTATAGGAACTGCTAGGTGCAACAAAAAGGTAATGAAGTCCATGTGGTTAAACTGGCAGCAGGACAGGTGAGTAGGATCCTGCCAGTGAATCTCAAGGCTACATCAGAAGGTTCTACAAGGTATCTGTTCCTCTGAAAAATTCACTTCTCAGAGCCCATGAGGGCGTCCAGCGTGTGGGATGTCAACCACATCTGGGGATCTGGACAGCTTCCTGATAGACACAAACGTGAGACTTCTGGGTCACATAACGTATAGACATCCCTAGTGTAAGTGTCATGCAGACGCCACCTCTGCTTGCAAACTCTACTCAGTCCCTTTTATATTAAATTCTCTGATGTTTTGAAACCATTAAATATATTTTTCCACTGGAATGATCTATGCCCAAATCATAAAAATATTCCCTGACCCACAAAAATGTGTCTGCAGTTAGTCAAAATTTTCCATCCACCATAAATGCTTAAAATCTTTAGTAAAAGAAGACTTTCCATCGACCATAAATGTGCCATGCCCCTTGCTAGCAGTTATAAATTATCTTGAAATTATCAATTTTCTGGTAGAACAAGTCAGATTGACTCAGAAAAAAAAGACAGAATAGGGAAAAAGCTATCAGTGGCACAAGAGGGGAGAAGGAGTGGAAAAGGAAGAGAAACAGGTTGGGAAGATGAATTAGAGAATTAACAGAAAACTTAGCGTGACCCATCCAAAATTGAGCAAGAAGGCACAGAATTCCAAAGCCATCTTAAGCGTAGGTTGGAAAGGGAGGAATGGCAAGAAACCATCACCCAAAGTCAAAAATAAATACCACACACGGGTGTCAGGGACAACTGTTAAGGGCCAGTGAGATGAAAAGCCATATCAGACACTGTCCATGAGCTCTCAGGGCTCAGGAAAGGCACGTGAATGCCAAAGCCAGTTGGAAAGTAGAAATCTAACAGGGAGAACAGCCAAGTGTGCACCCATGAAAACTGTACCCTTAGTTTGGATCCCAGACTGGAGGCCACTGAAGGCAGAGAGGACATCCCTGAGCCCGGAAGTGCCTTTCGAACGTGCACTCAGGAGTACCACGGTACTTCTGTCTGGGCAACAGAGTGTGACCTCAACTCAAAAAAAGAAAGAAAGAAAAAGAAAAAGAAACGGGCAACACATATTTGGAAAACTAAAGAACTGTTTCATCCTTTACTGATTTTTCCCTAGATTTTCTGGTCAAGATGTAACTTTGGCAAATGTGTATGTAAAATGTGTACGGTTTGAAGCTATTAATGGCTTACTAGGAATGGTCTTGAGTGGTGGGGCTGGGGGGA
>NW_007253880.1:1072151-1104914 GCF_000164805.1 Carlito syrichta | reverse complement strand
TTTGAGTCAGAGTCTCACTCTGTCACCCAGGCTGGAGTGCAGTGGCACGCTCACGGCCACTGCAGCCTCGACCTGCTGGGTTCAGGTGACCCTTCCACCTCCGCCTTCCTAGTAGCTGAACTACAGGTGCATGCTACCACGCCTGGTTAATTTTTTGATTTACTGTAGAGACGAGGTCTTGCCAAGTTGCACAGCTGGCCTTGAACTCCTGGATTCAGGCAAACCTTTCGCCTCGGCCTCCCAAAGTGCTAGAATTATAGACTTGAGCCACCGTACCCGGCCTAACCTGAATATCTTTAGGGCAGAAAAGAGCTATCAGTAGCCCCAACTTCTGACCTGGGATCCACAAAGAGAAAAGCTAGAGAAGACTGTGGACTCTGTACTTCAAGCGTGCAAAATGGAATTAAAGGTTCTGAATAGCACATACACCAGGCCTGCCAACATGGGACCCGATTTGCAATACTAGCATCTTAAATTCACGTTGCCTTTATAGTGCAAAAACGTTAAGGCACTTCATGCAATTCCTAAGGCAGCAGTGGGATGCCCTGCCCATTTTATAAGGGAGAAAGGTGAGGGGACAGGAGCTGGCTCCCTGCAAGCCAAGTGGCTCGTCTTGGGAGCATTCGCTCTTGAACTTCATTCCTGGGGCCCTGATAGAGCAGATGCATCCCCCATGATGCAAACAGAATTGTCTCTCACCTTCTCCAAGCACAATCTAACACTCCAGAGTTTTCCCCATATGTGCAACAAATGGAAATTAAATATGGGACAAAGGGAGGCTTCAGAGCTTTGGCAAATGCTTCAGACTTTGTTCACATGGCGCCCTGGTACAAGGTATAAGAGACAACAACACCATACCTGCCTTAGCTCTCCAATATGGACGTGTTCCTTTTGTTTCTCTTCATATAAACATCTCAGAAAAGAAATAATCAATTCATTCTCTCGCTGCTCGTTTCTTGGTCTCAATTTCTTTAAAAAAAATCAGACAGAATATATTACACTTACTTTTAATTGTCAACAAAATTGCTAAGCCATCCTTGGGGAATGTGTCTCACGCACTAACGAGTGTGGTTACCCAATTGTCTCACCAGGGGGCACCAATGATTCTGAAAGTGAGGATAATTTTTTAAAAGGAACAGAGGGGGGAGCCAGGGGCCACATTTAGCTCTTGATCTCTAATGTCCTCATACCTAAAAAAAATTTTAACATCAGATAGCGGCATAGTCAAAATATTTTCACAAACAAATGGTTTTTAAAACACAAGAAAAAAAAGAATCTACGTCAACACCCAGAGGTCAGCAGCCACAATGACCACACATTTATAAACTCTGATGAACTCATATGGTCAGGAAACTGGAAAGGAAAACAGCAACTGGACACAGGGCCATACTCTCCCACGCCAAATGTGTTCACCATGAAGCACATGGTGGAATTCCCAAGGGACATGCCCTTCCACACAATATATCGTGGCAGGTACTCAATTTCATCTTTCTCTCTTTCTAAAAATTCTCTCTACGCCTTTTGACTTTTCGACAGAATGGTGGCAGCGTTAGGATGTACAGCTTCTAGTTATTGCCTAGAAGTGTGGCTGGAGCCAAGTCACTTAATCTGTTGAAAAGGGGACTGTGCACAGAATAAACTCCACACAGTCTCCTGCTCCCAAATGCTTTCGAGCTGGCCTGTCACTCAGAGTGACTTTTTAAAAGGCCACCTAATTTAATGTACAGAGGGTGCCAAAAAAAATGTATACACGTTTTAAGAAAGGAAAAAATTGTATTCAAATTGTAATACTGAATAAGATGAATGCAAGTCACATTTGACTTCTGCAATTACAAGAGGTGCTCAAAGTGGTCACCACCAGTGTCCAGACACGTCTGGTGATGGGAGCATCTCTTAACATCACTTAAAATGTGGATACATTTTTTGGCACCTCCCTGGTATTTTATTTTCTCTAAATATGAAGAAAATAAAATGAATTACTCTGGGGTACACAAAGCTTTTGGTCTATGAACTCTGGAAATACATCTTTTTTTATAATGACAATTATTCATTGCTTGTTCCTCCTCTCTCCCTACTCAAAATTTCCAGCCTGCCCTTTAAAACAAACTCATGTATAATAAATGGTTCAATGCTGCTCTTGGTGACCTTTTTCCCCAGCTAATTAAGGAAGAGTGGCTTTACCCTGTGTGTTGTGGGCACTCAAAGCAAAAGTTAACACTAATCCAGACTTTCTGACATTTGCTTTCTTAAAGAAAAAGACCATTTTAAAAGGAAAATTGTTCTTGTTACTCAAACACAGTGAATGATTAGAGGGCTTGTTTTCACTGAGCACTTCCTGTTCTTTCAAATTTCAGACCGAAGTATTCCATATTTTAGAGGCTAAAGCAGAGATTGTCAACCTGGTCTCCAGGCCATGAACCCTGATGCTACAAATTGTACATGTTATATGCAACATGTGGATTTTTCTACAGAAAGTTTGTGTTGGATGCTCAGAAGGAAAGTGACAGTTAAGAGCCACGATCCAAGTTAACATGGCTAGGTCCCAAGGGATTTGGGGTACACTGAGTCTAAAAGTCCATGAAACCACAGGAACACTCATTCATTGCTGGTGGGAAGGCAAAATGGTATAGTCATGTTGGAAGACAGGCAGGCAGTTTCTTACAAAACCAAACATATTCTTACCACACAATTCAGTCATTGTACTCCTTGGTGTGTAACCAAATGAGTTGAAACGTATGTTTACACAGAAGCTTGCAACAGCATGTTTAGAGCAGCCTTCTTATCAAAACTTGGAAGCAACCAAGGTGTGCATCAGTAGACAAATGGGTGAACAAACTGGTGCATTATTCAGCAGTGGGAAATGAGCTATCAAGCCATAGAGAGAGAGATGTAAGAACCGTAAGTGCACATTGCTAAGGGAAAGAAGCCAGTCTGCAAAGGCTACAAACAAACTAATGATTCCAACTACGCGGCATTCTAGAAAAGGAAAGACTATGGAGATGATAAAAAGAGCAGAGGTTGCCAGGGGCTAGGGAGGAGGTGGGGGAGATGAACAGGCAGACACGGGATTCTCAACGCAGTGGAGCTATTCTGTATGATGCTGTCATGATGGACACATGACATTAGGCACCGTCACAACCCATGGAATGTATAACACCAACAGTGAGTATAAATGGACACTATGAACTTGAGTTAATAACACACAGGTCGGGTGTGGTAGCTCATGCCTCTAATCCCAGCACTTTGGGAGGCCATATGGGGAGGATTGCTTGAGCCCAGGACTTCGAGACCAGTTTGGGCAACATGGCGAGATGTCATCTCTACCAAAAAGTAAAAAATTAGACAGGTGTGGTGGTACACACCTGTAGTCCTGGCTACTCTGGAGGCTAAAGTGGAAGGACCCCCTGAATCCAAAAGATTGAAGCTGTGATGAACTGTGATCATGATACTACACTCCAGCCTGGGCAACAGAGTAAGACCCTGACTCAAAAAACAAAAAAAAGTACAAATATTGGTTCATCAATTGTAGCAAATATACCACACTCACGCAAGAAGTTATGTTAATAACAGGAGAAACTGTGGGGTAGGGGAAACTCTCTGTATTTTTCACCCAATTTTCCCGTAAACCTAAGACTGCTCTAAAAAAATAAAGTCTAATAAAAAACAAAAACAGTTCAGAGAAGCAGACCGGAGTACCAAGAGCCTCTGAGCAGCTGCAGGTACTTGAGGGGTGACCTGTGCTTTCTTATCCTGTATTTTTACTTAAACCTTTGGGCTACCCGCACAGGGAAATGTGTATTTTGCTTGGAGAAACTCTTCATGATCGTCTATTTCAAAATATCAAAAAAAGGCTACGTATGCAGTCATGGGAGAGGAGAAATATTCCTACATTTTTTTTCTCCTCAAAATACACATGAAAAAGACTAAGAAACAGGCAGGCAGAACATTATTAAAAATGGATGCCAGAGTCCGAGACTGTGCCACGGAGCTTCTTAAACATCACAGAGGATGAGTTACCAAAGCAAAGAAATACATGTTTATGGCATCAATCAATGTCGAGAAATCAATCTGTCCTTAAAGTAATTCTAAAATATGACAAGAGGCTACCCTTCTATTGAGTTAAAAAAGATTAGCAGATATCACTTCCCTAAAACCTCCCAGGTGATCTCACCACACTTGACAGTGGCCAATCATAGTTTCTTAAAGGTGATTCCATTTTATAAACATCCACTGGTCAGAGAGACAAGTCTTAAGAAAATAATGGGGAAACATGGTGGGTAATATCACTTTGCAACCAAAAATTGGTTTGCTTGTTCAAAATTAATCCATAGTGTCATAGGTCAGGATGGAAGGTGGTGAGGGGGGAGGCGACAGCAGAAATGAGGCAGGAAAATGCTCTGTTTCTTAATTTTGGCACTGGCCACACAGGTCTATTAACCTTACAAAAATGCATTGAACTACACACCATTGGCTCATGTGCTTTTCTAGTGGCATGTTATCCTTCAATTTAGAAAAGAATAATATAAAACAATTGCCGGCTAAAAGTAACAAAACGAATTTTGTTACATGTTTCTTAACCTCATTTGCATGAGAGGCTTATAAATTACTGTAAAGACAATTCAAAAGTAAATTTCCAGTTGGGTGTGGCGACACATGCCTGTAGTTGCAGCTACTCAAGAGGCTGAGGCAGGAGGCCTACTTAAGCCCAGGAGGTCGAGGCTATATTGCACTATGATCACACTGAAGCATAGCCACTGTATTCCAGCCTGGGCAATATAACAAGACTTTCTTTTTAAAAATCATAAAAATAGATCAATAAATAGATTTCCAACACTGATTCATGAATATCAGAATGCTAAGAAAACCCGTGGTCTTCTATGGAAGCTACTTTATAAGACAATGCTCATGTGGACACTATACTGACATCTTTTTAAAAATAAATTATAGGCCTGGCTTGGTGGCTCAGCCTGTAATCCCAGCAATTTGGGAGGCCAAGGTAAGTGGATTGCCTGAACCTGCGGGTTCAAGACCAGCCCGGGCAACTTGGCAAGACCTGGTCTCTACAAAAATTACCCGGGCATGGTAGCACATGCCTGTAGTTCCAGCTACTTGGAAGGCTGAGGCGGATAGATCGCCAGAGCCCAGCAGGTCGACGCTGGGGTGGCCGTAAGCGTGCTACTGCACTCCAGCCTAGGTGACAGAGTGAGACTTCGACTCAAAAAAAAAGAAATAATAAAATGAAAATAAATTATAACCAAATTTTATAAGAAGTAATTTTAAAACCATGGAAAATCCAACTAAGTTGATTATATTCTTTCAGAAAGCAAAAAAGGCTCTCCTGGCCATGAATCTTTAAACTGTGCAGTCATCTGATTTAATGAATTATCAATGCCTATTGAGTATAAATCCACTTGATTTATCTACTCAGTATTTAATTAAGCCATGCCCTGAAATATGCTCTTGAGGATTGGGAGGATCAGACTGGGAGACATTTCATTTGCTAGCCCTCCTGTGGCTTGATAGCCATTCTTCATCCTGAACATGACTGATTTGGATCTAGCACTCTTGGCCATCAGCGGAGCAGCACAAGGAGAGAATGAAACCCCCATGAGGTCACCCTCACAAATGCCTAGTTAAGTATGTTTGAAAATTACATATTTTGGCTAGGTACAGTGGCTTATGCCTGTAATCTCAGCACTTTGGGAGGCCATGGTGGAGGACTGCTTGAGCCCAGGATTTCAAGACCAGCCTGGGCAACATAGCAAGAACTCATCTCCACAAAAAAAATTTTAAAAAAGTAGCCAAGCATAGTAGTGCATGCCTGTAGTCCCAGCTACTCAGGAGGTCGAGGCCATGGTGAGGCATGATCGTGCCACTGCACTCCAGCCTGGGCAACATAGCAAGACCTCGAATCAAAAAAAAAAAAGAAGCACATTTTGAGAAGCTCATCAATTAAAAGGTGGTTTTGCAGTGCTATATGCCCACATATGTATCTGGCACCACAGTCTCTTCTCAGGGCTAACAGTGTTGGCTTGTTTACAGCAGAGTTCATCTCCAGCATCACTGATGGGGTTATTATTGATTTCTTTTTCTTTACACCTCTGTTTGCATTCCACTTTTTTGATGTGTTAAACACTCATTTACAAAAACAATGAATATGGTATCTATGTTTTAATAACTATTTAAGTAATCATGTACCATTAGTTTCAATAGTAATTATATTTGCCTTAGAATATCTGCCCTTGTAGGAGTTTTGAAGAAACAAATTCCCTTCCAGGAAAGACTATTTTCAAAGAAAAATATTTACTATTCTGTTTACAAAAGATTCGTGGTACTGAAAAGTCACAGTTTTCTTTAGGGCCTTTTTGAAATGTATGATTTTCTTTTCTTTTTTTTTCTTTTTTTTTTTTTGAGTTGGAGTCTCACTCTGTCGCCCAGACTGGAGTGCAGTGGCCGCTCCCGGCCACCGCAGCCTCGACCTGCTGGACTCCGGTGATCCTTCCTCAGCCTTATAAGTAGTCGGAACTACAGGCGTGCGCTACCACGCCCGGCTGATTTTTTGATTTATTGTAGAGATGAGGTCTCACTGCCCAGGCGGGTCTTGAACCTGCGGGCTCAGGCAATCCACTCACCTCAGCCTCCCAAAGGCGTGGGATTACAGGCTGAGCCACTGAGCCCGGCTCAAAATGTATGATTTCCAAACACATTAGCAGGTACTCTAAGCCACGAGAAGAAAAGATCCATGAACTTGTATCATTCAAGAAAGAGCCACACTCAAAAGATGGACAAAGTGTGAATCGGCTTTTCTGAGCCAGTGAACACCGCCACTGCCCTGTGGTGTTCAGAGTAGCCAATCACAGAGACATCTAGAACACACAGGGGCCCAGGAGATTCACTGAGTGCTTTTTTGTTGTTGTTAAGTGAATCTTAGTCATATCCACTTCTTTCTAAAGTCTCTTTGCCATAATGTAATACTGGGTATCAAAAACCATATGGGTCAAAGAGAATCTCAGAGTCATATTCATTAGGAACTTTTCTTTGCTGTGGAATTGTTTTTGTGTTGCCTACACTGATTCATCACACTGTTTTAAGGACTCGACACAGTACTGTCCAAACAAAAAAGAAAACCCACATTGTGCAAGGGAGGTTTGTCTTCTATTATTGCTAGAAACATGTTCCTCAAAGTGACTTGACGATTCTAGCACCGTAAGTGGGTTGGCATTAGATGAAAAAGGCCCCAGCTTCAATGATAAATGCATTAATAATCAGAAGCATATTGTCTGTTTCTGAATTCCAAGTAGAAATCACACTTGTCTACGGGTATAGTGCACTTCAAACTCTAAACAACTTTTCAAGAAAAAAACCAAAGTTGCAATGTCTCAAGTTGACTCAGAAGAAAATAAAATGTAAAGGCAACTGAAATTGTGAACATTCTCCTCTAGGCTATTTGGGAAATTTTAAAAAATCTTCCTGTGCCTTCTTGCCACAAACATCTGCCAATTCCACTGTAGACAGAAACAATGAGATGAGAGAAGAACTCCAACATGTGATTACAAAGAAAAAGACAATCCTTTGATTTTTTTCTTTTTTTACACTAACGGAAAGCACATTGTACATCCTGTCTGTCTGGTCTTTTCCCAGTGAGGAGAGCAAGCGCCCTGATACCCCATAAGGCTGCTCGCCTTCTTGTTTTGTTGAAAGACTCTATTTGCAGGACCTGCTGGCCACCACCCTCCCTCCCAAAAGAGATATTCAGTCTTCATTCTGATGCGTTCCCCTCGCTAGAAAAGTGTCAGGAAACTGTAGGAAATGGCCTTCGGCTAAAGCAGACATGAAATGTGTGACGAGCTCATTAAAGATTCATAATGAACAGACTCCAGGCGTGCCAGCACGCGCAGCATGGTTGCCCTGAGATACACCGCATCTAAATGCGAGGGCAAAGCCAGCTCCCAGGGTCAAGGCTGACAGCCCCTGAGCTTGGATTCTGTGTTGCTTTCTGAGTTGTTTCTTTAGGGTCGATATGATATGGCTCTAAGTGGACACCCTGCCATAAATCTATTTTCAAAAGAAAAACAAAGCAGTTAGGTTCAAGTTCATGTACCAAACATTGTCTCGTTCAACTCCCACACTTAAGGAAGGGGCTGGCAGGGGTTTCCTGCAGAGCGGATGACTGCGTATGGACCCCAGGCCAGGCCTTCTGTCTCCCACACTTGGCTCTCTCCTCTTCACAACCTCCTCTTTCCTATTCTAACATATTTGCTTAGGGAAGAGGCATCCATGTTTCAGACTTTTTTACTATGTAAACCACCACCTGCTGTGAATCTGAAACTCTGGCCTGGCGCCTGTACGGGGCGTATTAGAGCCTAGGCCAAGGGAGCTTAAGGCCCTTCTGCCAGGCTGGGACAGCACAGATTTACTGTGTTGCATGAATAATGTCTCACAGGTAAGCTGCCTGCCTTCCCTTCTGCCTAGAAATGAAAAACTCTACTGTACCTGAACCTCCTCAAAAATAGTTGCTTGCTCCTGATTAGTTAATGTCGTCAGATGCTTCTGCAGTTCTAACTTGGTTTTGGAAGAATTCATTCCTGTTAAGAGAAAAAACGGAGATGTGAAAAAAAAAAAAACAACTATGAAAAAGTTGTGAGGTAGAGTTAGCCTCTTCCACACCATTCTCTTTATGTTCTTCCCACTTCAGGCTTTCAAAGTTTTATAAAAATTCTAATCAGTAATAATGTCAATGATGTTATCATCGCCATCATCTTCTAACTGAGCTCTGATGTGCTCAATGCTGTATATTAGGCATTAAACCTACATCATTTCACATAAATCTCAAAACAACCTGAAGAAGAGGATGCTATTATCCCCATTTCACAGCTAAGGAAACTGAGGCCCGGGTTACAAAGACCACCGACTTGGACTCTCCCACAAATTTATGTGGTTCCAAACTACCTCCTCCATGTTAAAAAAACCTCACATCATCAATGTTCTCCTCATGGTAAATTCTGTTGAGTATATATAAACATGACAACTTTTTTTCATTAAAAAAAATTTTTTTTTAAATCACTATGTTGTCCAGCTGGTCTCAAACTCTGGGGCTCAAGTGATTCTCCTATGTTGGCCTCCCAGAGTGCTGGGATTATAGACATGAGCCAGTGTGCCCGGCCAGATAACTTTTTCTTAAAGAAAAACAACTACTACTACACAGTCTGAAACTGACCATTTCTTGCATGTTGGATTCTTTTCACATAAAACTGGTCCACGTGGCTAACAATTTTCCTTTTATCACCATATGCTTATTCACAATCTTACAATCTTAAGACCATTGAATTAACATTACAAAGGGTTTTGAGTTATGCAAACAAAGTCATGACGTAATTTTAGTGCCCGTTAGGATCTGGTATTTCAAGCAGTTCCTTCCTCAGACAAATGTGACTGACAGCCTGTACTGCTCTTTCTTGATGGCCCGAGATAAATGTCACACACACAATGAGATTTATAATGAAAGGATTTGCTGACCCACCCATATGAAAACACCCACACTGGCTATTTTTTCAACAAGGGAAGCTCTCCCCTCAGCTACCTGCCACTCCCCTTTCCTCATCCCAAGACGGTGTACCCTGGGCAGAAAGGCCTGACCAAAGCTGAGCTGGACAGCGTGTCACAGTGTCAGATGCTCCTAAACAACTAAAGGAGGCCAGAGAGAAACCTGCCAAGCTAGGGAATCCTCTTCAGGAACCCAGAAACCATACCTTTGTTTTCCAGATGTGTTTGCTGAGGACTGGAGAAGCCGGGTGACGTGTCAAAGGTCAGGAGGCCACTCAGCAGCCATGCCTGCCCAGGGTCAATGCCCCTTCCCAAGGCAGCTGAGCCCAATTCTCTCGGCAGGCCGTGCTGGGGCAGAGGAAGCTCAAACTGTTCTGCTTCCAGAAAGGTATTCTTCTCTTTTTTTAACCCAAGAAAACCCTGATAGGCCATCATAAAAATAATGATCAATATTCTCTTTTTTTGAATCAGAGCCTCACTCTCTTGTCCAGGCTGGAGGGCAGTGGCACCATCACAGCTCACCACAGCCTTGACTTCCTGGGCTCAAGTGACCCTCCTGCCTTAGCCTCTCAAATAGCTGGGACTACAGGTGAGCGCCACCCATGTGCAGCTAATTTTTTTATTTTTCTATAGTTGTCCAGGCTGGTCTCGAACTCCTGGGGAAGCATTTCTAAAAGTATAGATGGCACATTGTTAGAGGCATCTCTGGGCTTAAGCAATCCTCCTGCCTCAGTCTCCCAAAGTGCTGGGATTGCAGGCGTGAGCCACCACACCTGGCCTCCAATATTTCTTAAATGATCGCTATATCACCTCGCTTAACACTTTACATTTATTATCTCATTTAATCTTCAAAATAATCCTTGAAATGACCATTTTCTTTTTTTGTTTTTCCTTCTTCTTTTTAGTAATCCCAATGTAGAAAAAACTGAGGTACGCTGAGGTCAAGTATTTTGTCCAAGGTTTTAAGCAAGGGACAGAATTAGAATCTGAACCATGTCTGTTTGCCTCCAGTGACCTGGCTCTAAGCCACTCGATGCCCCTTGACTAGGAGTCAAGTTGCTTGACACTCAGGTGACTGCAATGCAACAGTGAATTGTGCAGAGAAGACAGATGGATTGTCAGAGTATACTTCCATACTCTTCCGGCATGCTGCCAGGTTACACAAGGCCAGGAGAGCTGGTGCAAGGCACTGTGTCCATCACTTAAATGCTAAGGTGAACTAGTGTGTACATTGATGAATAAAAGCATCCAGTGATGATTATCTGTCTCCTTCCCACACATAAGGGATGTCTCTGACACAGTCTAAGCATCCTATTTTGGAAAAACCTATTGTTTCATGAAACATTCCTATGCGAGAAATAAATCCTAAGCCCTAAGAAGAGTTAGACTAATTCCAGACTCTCGACAGTCTCAGGTGAAATCATGACCTGCAGTGCATTCTTCACTTCAGCAGGCCCAAGGGGATCCCCGGCCAGTTTCATCCTGGCTTCAGGATGCTTCAAGCCATCAGGCTTCTTGCTCCATCTCAAATCAGCTGGTCCCACCTCTGTGTGGATTCTTCCCACCCCAGGCCCTCGTGGATGGGTCCCATCACAAGGTTCCATGCCAAGGCAGGTGCTCAGTGGCTTCCCCAGGCTACTGGCGGAGAATGGGAAGAAAGGAACAAAGCAGAAAAGAGGTAACCAGAGCCTAAGGAACTTCCAGACTCTGATCCCTCTCAGCCCCTGTTGCCAGTGAGGCCACACCACACTGCAGGTGCTAGAAAGGCTCTTATTCCAGGGGGCTCTGATGACTTTGTTTCACTGGAGGAAAACTTTGCTCTGAGTGCAAAAGAAAATCTCAGTTCAACCTTCCATTATTGTCTGAGTGGAAGAATAAGTCATTCAAGCAATTCCCAAAATGCTCCTACAAATTCCAAGCCAAATACTACACAAGGACCTCGGGGTGTACACAGTTCTAATACAGAATTGGGTATAGCTGACTTCTAATATGTTGTAAGTGCATATAAGAGTAGAGAAACCAGTGTGGACAACACGGACAGTGTGGTCAACAAGGACAGTACTATTGCATTGATTCTCAGGTATAACTTGACTACATCAACTGATTAAGAAAACACAGATTTTAAGTATTTTTTAATGTGGCCATGTTACTAGTCTTCTCCAGAGTTTACAGAGTTCTTGGTTGGACCATAGCTTCCTGGTAGAACTACACTTACAGGAACATATAATGAGTTTTAATAAGCTACTTCTCTCTCCTTAATAGGAACACAAGGAACAAGTCCCTTAATAGGCAAGGGACTCTCTAACTGTTTGTTAAACAACTAGCACGTCCTCAACTAAGGATGCCTCTAACAATGTGCCATCTATCCTTTTAGAAATGCTCCCCCAGGAGTTTGAGACCAGCCTAGACAACATAATGAGACATGGTCTCTACAAAAAAAATTTTTTTAATTAAAAAAAATAGCTGGTCATGGTGGTATACACCTGCAATCCTAGCAATTGGAGAAGCTGAGGCAGGAGGATTGCTTGAGCTCAAGAGTTCAAGGCTGCTGTAAACATTGACACCACCACTGCACTCCAGCCTGGGTGAAAGAATGAGAGCTTTTCCCAAAAAGAAGAAGAAGAAGAAAGAAATAAACGCTTCCCACCATGTAGGTAAAGTCTACCCTCACCAGACTCCTAAATATACCATACACCATTTAAGAATGTTTTGACACAAGCAAGGTTTTCTGCTTTGGTTGGGAATTTATCAGATAAAAGATGAATTAAATGATGGATTTCAAAACGACACCAGCAACATCCTGCCCCGATGAAACTTTTCAGCTGTAACTTTCTGGAAGCTAAGCCAGTCCCAGGAAAGATCTATCAAGTAGAACTTGGGAAGCACTCCAAATTCTGCAGATCGCCATCTGCTTTATCTGCAAGGCCAGTCATTGCTGGCATCGTAATAAGCTCTTAAGGGACATTTTTGTCATCGGTTACCTTATCTTGACAACCACTAAGGAAAGGGTTCATGATCCTTTCAGCTGGGAACTCTAGTTACAGCAAAACTTCTTGTGTTCCCAGATATATTTTGTATCGTGTCAGCAAATAGCAACAGTTGGAGAAAACAGTCGAAAATATCCATCATGTTCAGTCATTTTAAAGAGCACTGTACTGCCACAAATGAACCTTCCCAGACTTTAATATGTCAATTGCTAATTTATCTCATTTTAAAAGGGAAACCAGATAACCACTTCACATGCATTAGAATGGCTATCATCCAAAAAACAAGAAAATAGCACATTTTGATACTAGATACTAGAACCCCTGTGCATTGGCAGTGGGAATGGGAAATGGTCTAATTGCTTCAGGAGACACAAGTACCATATAATCTAGCAATTTCACTTCTGGGTATATATACCTGAATTGCAAGCAGGCACTTGAACAGCTATTTGTGCATGAACATTTGAAATAACATGATTCACAACAGCCAAAAGGTGGAAATAACTCAAATGTCCACTGATAGATAAATGGATAAACAAAATGTGGCATACACATATAATGGAGTATTATTCAGCCTTAAAAAAATTAAATTTGTGCACATGCTACCACATGAATGAACCTAGAAGACATTACGTATGCTAAGTGAAATAAGCCAGAAAAAAAGAGTACAAATATGGTCTGATTCCACTTATATGAAGGTACCTGGAGGACTCCAGTTCATACGGACAGAAAGTAGGATGGTGGTCATGAGAGGCTGGGGGGAAGGAGAGTTAACATTTAATATGTTTCAGTTCGGAAAGATGAAAATGTTCTGGAGATGGATGATGGTGAAGACTGACAATGTGAATGGACTTAATGAAACTGAATTATACATTTTTAAACAGGTTAAAATGGGATCCTGGTGCAGTGGCACACACCTGTAATCCCAGCTTTTTGGGAGGCCGAGTTGGGAGGATTGCTTGAGCCTAGGAGTTTGAGACTGGCCTAGGCAACATAGCAAGATCCTGTCTCTACAAAACGTGTGTGTGTGTGTGTGTGTGTGTGTGTGTGTGTGTGTGTGTGTGTGTGTGTATCACTTCTGGGTATGTATACCCGAAAGAATTGGAAGCAGGTACTTGAACAGTTATTTGTACATGAATATTCGTGGCAGCATTATTCACAACAATCAAGTTGGGAGGCTATAGTAAGCTGTAATTGTACCACTGCACTCCAGCCTGGGCAAAAGAATAAGACCCTGACTCAAAAATATTTTTAAAAAAAAATTTTTTTTTAAAGCTAGAATGGTAAATTTTATGTAATGTATATTTTTCCCACACTTAGTTTTTAAAAAAGGAAAATCAGATATAAATAGCCATGTAGCTGCTCTTTACCAAAAGCATTTGAGATACATAGGAAAATGACCAAATCTTTTTCTTTTCACATTAGCATGGGTTGTTTAAATCGTGTGATACCCCATTAGAAAAAAAAAAATTAGAAATCCTCCCATCCACAGAACAAAAATACAAATAGAGGGCCCCTTCCTCTTCCAGATGCGTCAGGTAAACAGCATTACTACTCTCTTCCAGCTTCATCTCAGCTCTGTCCTTTCACTCAAGCCTGGGTGACAGAGTGAAACCCCCAACTGGAAATAATAATAATAATACTAAAATGAACACTAAAACTTGGGTTTTCAGATCTTAGTTATTTTATTGTTATGGGACCAATCAAAGTAACATTTCTGATCGCCCTTCCCTGCAATCCCAGAGATAGAGATTCTCTCTTCCTGCATGAGGCGGATTCTCACGCTTGTTCAGAAAGAGCGCCCTCCAGTCCTTTCTGGCTTCTCTGGCCCCATGGGCTCTGAATCTGCACAAACCACTCTAATTCTTAAAACCAAAGTCAGTTGCAGTCCTGGCCTTCTCCTAGCAGGACCTTCTCCTGGAGAGGTTTGGTCACAGGCACCGTGAGGGCTTTACTGCCTGGGGCTGAATCCTGGACTCACCCTATACTAATTTATTCCTAGGCATCCCTAATCCTCAATTTACTCATCCGCAAAATGTGTAAAATAAATAGTCCCCTCTTCTCCCATAAATGTGGTGAGGCCTGAATGGATCACAGAAAGCATTTCACACAGTGCCTGGCAGATCTTAAGTATTCAACAAATACTGGCTGTTAAGTCCTAACACAAGTTTCTGGAAATCTTGGTCAATACACAACAGTCACCACTTCTTTTATTCCATCCCATTTGCTCCTCAATTGAAACCTGTCTCCTCTTCCCTCCACTCCATTCAAACGGCACTGGGATCGCTTACCGTGTACCTTCTAATGGAGAAGCTTAGCGAACATTCCTTAGTTCTTCTCTTTCTAGATCTCTCTAGACTATTCACACAGCGTGAAAAATGCTAGGCAACCGATTTGGTAACCTCTGTTTCCCGAACACCTCCACCACCCTCAGAGTAGCCTGGAGGGGAGATAACAGGCAGGGCCTTGGGTTCTTATCGAAGTGGCCCCAGCACCTGGCAAGACACCTGACACTCAGAAGACACCCACTGCACGTTGCGTGTCTACCCACCAACACTGTGGCTAGCACAAGCCTGTTAGGCAGAACCTTTCAGCAAATGCGTATCGCTCGAGGTGTTCCTGGGATTCTGAACCCCACAGTGTTGGTGCGGGTCCCCTACTCACCCTCTATCCTCTCACAGAGCTTGTGCAGGGCCTGCAGTGGGCAGCCCTCGCACAGTTGGGCGGGCGCTTTTGCCGTCTGCTGCACCGCTGCCACCGTGAAAGCCTGTTTCAGGGTCATCATAATTTCATCAACCTAATCAAAGAGAAAAGAAATTGTAGCCAGCAAAAAGTTAACTTAAAATTAACTGGGCAGAGATGTCACAAAATCTACAGAAAAGACCTTTTGAGATATTAAGAATTTTTCTGGACTACTCTTCATGGGCCAACAGATAATAATTGTACTAATGGCTAGGATTACAGTCTGAGTACTACCTGGGTGCTTCATAAAACAGATAAGGGAAAAGTTAAAAATGTAAACTAAAGACTGGGCATGGTGGCTCACATCTGTAATCCCAGTATGCTGAAAGGCCAAGGTGGGAAGACTGCTTGAGCCCAGGAGTTCAAGACCAACCTGGGGAACATAGCAAGACCGTGCTACAAAAAATTAAAAAATCAGCTGGGTGTGGCAACGCACACCTGTTGTCTCAGCTACTCGGGAGGCTGAGGTGGAAGGATTTCCTGAGCCCAGGAATCTGAGGCTCTGGTGAGCCATGATGGTGCCACTGCACTCCAGCCTGGGCAACACAGTAAGACCTTCACTCAAAAAAGAATAATAATAATAAAAATGCAAACTAAATACTGAACAAAAAGCAAACTCCTCTTATCAAAAGTCCAAAGTGACATTTTTAAATGCTAGACCAGAAGGTGAAACTGAGCAAATTCTTCAAACATAATAAAAAATGTAAAATGCATATGCAAATAAGTCTCAGATGTGTATGAGCTAGTTATTAAACAGTCAAGAGTAAATAATTAAAGCCAAACAATGGTATGTCAATGACACTCTGGTTTTGCTAAGGACAGAAACACCAGTGAGGTCAAGAACCCTTGTGAACGTGGTTGCAGGGACACATGTGCCCATCTCACCAGAGCTTCATTTGCGCACTGAAACACGTAACAGACGAAGGGAAAGCCGCCGCCTCCCGAGGACTCCCGGCAGATAAACCCAAAGTGGTCCACGTGTCTGATGCCCTGTCAGAGGCAGGGGAAGGAGAGAACAGAGGGTGAGCTGTATCCAGAAGAGGCACCACCACCAGAAATGCACCTGAGAACTTACACGACACAGCGTTAAAGAACACTAGAAAATTACTATTTTCTCAGACATTTTGAAATTTTAAAAAGATATAAAAACATCTCTCTCACATAGGATAAAGACCAAGGTTGTTTTACCAAAATGCTACTTTGATTAGACCCATAACAATAAAATAACTAAGATCTGAAAACTCAAGCTTTAGTGCTCATTTTGGTATTTTTATTTTATTATGATTGTTGTTATTATTTTGAGTCAGGAATTTCACTCTGTCTCCCAGGGTGGAGTGCAGAGGCGCAATCACGGCTCACTGCAGCTTTGATCTCCTGGGCTCAGGCAATCCTTCCAGCTTAGCCTCCCAAGTAGCTAGGACTACAGGCACATGCCACCATGCCCAGCTAATTTTTTTGATATTTTCTGTAGAGAAAAATTTTAGGATTTTTTAAAAAGCAGAAAAAAGCTGACAGAAAAATCAGAACTTTTCTTAGGTATTAAAAGAATTTTTAAAATGGCTCGAAAAATCAAAAGCATACCAGAGATTAATGAAGAAACACAACCATGTACATATACACATGTACATGTATGTGCTTGAATGCACACACACACACACAAAAGTTTAAAAATGATTTCAAATATGTTTGCACTCATAAAATAAATACTAAAGTGAACTGGAATAAATAATGCAGGCCACCAGAGTGGCTCACGTTTGTAATCCCAGCACTTTGGGAGGCCGAAGCAAGAGGACTGCTTGAGCCCAGGAGTTTGAGACCAGCCTGGGCAATATAGTGAGACCTCATCTCTACAAACAAATAAAAAATTAAAAAAAATAAAAATAAATTAGCCAGGCATGGTGGCGTGTGCCTATAGTCCCAGCTATTCAGGAGGCTGAGGCAGAAGGATTGCCTGAGCCCAGGAGGTTGAGGATGCAGTGAGCTGTGATGGTGCCACTGCACTCCAGTCTGGGTCATAGAGTGAGATCCTGAATCAAAAAAATATATATATATATATATGCACAAAGTAGTGTAGCTTTTCAACATAAGTTATTAGCTCAAGGCTCTACTATAGTTTCCTAAGAACTCTTTTAAATGAATATTAATATGTAAACTTGTTTTGAAATCCCCAGCTAACAGAGGCGCCCTAATACAGATAAAACATCTCCCATAAACATCAATATGTCAATGTCTTCTGGAAGCATCAGCATGCAGAGCTATGAGCGCTGATGGTGTGAGGTTCAGGTAATCATATAAACAAGAAATAATGAAGCTACAGCATAAAAATATGAACATTTAACATGAAGACTTCAACAGTATTCCTTTAGGGCAATGCAAGTAAATAAATAAATAAAGACTTCAACAGAAATAGCAGCAAATTGGGATAAAAATTCTGTGGATAGTCTTACTTTCAAGGCCAAATATTTTCCAATCAATGACCAATCACTGACATACCCTGACATCTCAATCAGCATTCTGTACGAGCAAATTAAGCACAGGCTAGTGGCTGCAACTTAGGGCAATATGACTCAGAAAAATCTTTTCTTTGTAAGTGATTCCCTAATGACTCTATAAAGAACATTATTTTTTTTTTTTTTGAGTTGGAGTCTCACTCTGTCACCCAGACTGGAGTGCAGTGGTCGCTCCTGGCCACCGCAGCCTTGACCTGCTGTGCTCCGGCGATCCTTCCGCCTCAGCCTTCCAAGTAGCTGGAACTACAGGCGCGTGCAACCATGCCCGGCTAATTTTTGATTTATTGTAGAGATGAGGGCTTGCCAAGTTGCCCAGGTGGGTCTCGAACCCGCAGGCTCAGGCAATCCACTCACCTCGGCCTCCCAAAGCATGGGATTACAGGCTGAGCCACCGAGCCTGGCTAGAACATTCTTCATTTGCAGATTTTGCAGGGAAAAAAATCCTTTTTGACTATTTAAGTAGATCATTTTCTTTTTTTTTTTTTTTTTGAGCTGGAGTCTCACTCAGTCACCCAGACTGGAGTGCAATGGCCGCCCCCGGCCACCGCAAGTAGATCATTTTCTAAACCAACAAATGCTGAGATTTTCATTATATTTTATTAATTATGAAAAGACAGAGTTTAAAAAAAATAGCCAAACATAACTTTAACAGGCCTCATATTTGTTAGGAAGGTCCTGAGTAGAACTGGCCTAGCTATGAATGGATTGATCCAGCCAAAACCTCTCGATGAAACTCCTGGAAGAGTATCAAGAAAGAAGTTTTCAAGTAGACACTGGATTATGAGTAAAACATTCACAAAGATAAGCACCATTATATTTGAAGGGAGAAGAAACACTGATGACTGGTACCAAAAAATGTGATGAATTTTTGTAAAGTAGAAATCCATATCTAATAAACAGATCTATTTGGATGACTGTGTTAATACACACACGTGTAACGTGCCCATGGACACACATATATGCCCCTGGAAATCGTGACTGGAGAACATTCCTACCAATGAGAAAAAAGAAAAGTAGGTCTCTTTTATTCATTAGGCTATTGCTGCTAAGAAAAGATTCTTAATTTCAAAATTGCATTTATAATTTGCCTTCATATACCAAAACAAAGAAAAAAACCACAAAATTAAAGTCAAGTACAGAACTTAGAAAACATACACCTTGCAAGCTTTAGTGCTTCTGCTATATGGCACATATTAGAGGAATTCGTTTAAAAATTCAGTTGCAATTGAACCAGTAAGCCATCCCCATTTACCTGAGAACAAAAGGATATCTCCTTAAAATTTTTCTCCAATGCTATTTTTTTGGTGTCAGGACTGATGAGGTAAACTTCAGACTGACCAATCTTAAAAGACAAAAACATTTTCATGAAAGTTGAAATCAAATGTATCGTACAAAGTTTCTCACTTGACGATGTATGAGAATAAAGAATAAAAGGACAAGCTCCTATACAATTCTGACTGTATCATCGTAGGAAATCACTTCAAAAGTTCTAATGTGTCCTACAGACTTCAGGGCGAACAGGATGCCTGCTGGTGCACTTGCCTAGGCAAGACAGCAGTCTTCTTTGAGATGAAAGGACCAAACACCCACAAGTTAGCAAAAGGCCTCATGTCCCACATCCCCCCACAAAAGGAAATGAGTAGTCTATATCAGTGAATCTTCTAGAAAACAGAAGCTTTTCTTTTCAAATTTCTAATGATTATTTTTACTAATGATCATTTCCTACCGACAAATCTTTTTAAATTATTGTGACTCAACTATGTGTGGAGAACATATTAACTTAGGTGTTCACACACACTACTTACCTGACTTTTTCAAGTTAGAGCATAAGCATAAATTAACATTGCCTTGCTGACTTGAGATATGCTAAGGGATATTTGTTATAGGAGTACCGTGTTGCGATACCCACACTGCTAAGTGTGCTCGTGTTCCTGTGGACAGCAGAGGCTGCCTCCTGGACTCCAAGCCTCCAGAGTGCTAAGCTTTGTGGGTTTCTGCGTGTGTCATTTCTACAGCTTTAGTTTTTCTTTGGGATCAAGAAGTCAGTGGTCACATCCTGATGCTGCCACTGTAACTCACAGTACTATCTCCTCCTCTAAACTCTTTATACTTTGATGTGGAGTACAAATTAGGTATACTTAGTACTCTAGTAGCTTATAAGAAACTAGAGTACAAGTCAAGAGAAATTTTACCAACTGTTCTGCCCATCAAAACTGAACTGGATCAAAAACTGTGGGACTTATACACAATGGAATATTAAGCAAGCATAAAGAAGAACAAAATTTTGGACTCTGCAGCAACTTGGACGAATTTGAAGTCTATCATACTCAGTTAACTGTCACGGAAACAAAGAACTGAGCACCACATGTTCTCACTCATAAAGTGGACCCTGAACACCTATCTTAATACTACAAAAAGGGATTGGCAAGTCGCTGGGGGAGGGAGGACATGACATATAACATCAATAAGGATGCCTGATCCTAATCCAGGTGAAGTGAGGGCCAATGAGAGGCCCAAACTTCACCTATATGTAGACCACATATGTACCCAATCCTAACTTGTACTTCACATTGTTAGAATGAAATATATATTTTCTTAAGTGTAATTATACTCTCAATGGGTAGATGAGTGAGCCAAGAAACATGCCTCTTGTATAAGGCATGTACTTTGTACTCAGGATAGTTTCTGCACACAACTTCTGAACTGTATTCCAGCCAGGGAAGATTGAGAGGTGGCCTTTTACCCTTCTCCTTCTGGAGACCAAGGATGGTCTTCCCAGAACTAATTCACTTTTAACATGCGACATCTCTTGGAATGAGCCCAGTCCCTGAGTGTCTCTCTAGAGTAGGAACCAACACAGCAACCACCTTACTTGCAAACAGTGAATGAACAATCACCCTGAGTATGTTTAGTCTCATTAAGAGGGCAATGTCTTTATCCCCGACAATTAAGTTTGCCAACTCATCCTAGAAAAAGTGCTACATATCTCATTGCTGAATATAACTCACTGCTGAATACCACCCTCCAAGTACGCTCCCTGGGGAGCTACGCACCGACACCAGCACCCAGTCCACCGTCAAAGTCATTCTGCAACTCTTTTTCTGGAATGGCCATCAGAGCAGTTGTCATATTACCCTTGATGTCCTGAATGTCATCCAATGTCTTCCTTTCAATATTTCCTTTATCTTCAGGTAAAGAAAAAAGTCACTGGGGGGCCACATCAGGTGAGTAGGGAGGGTGTTCCCATACAGTTATTTGTACAGTGCTGCCAACCTAAACGCCCGGTGGCAGGTTCGCGAACTTAATTGTCACAACTCAACAAATAACAATAACAGCTCTGATGGCCATTCCAGAAAAAAGAGTTCTAAAATTACTTTGATGGGTGGACTAGGCACTGACATTGGTGTATAACTTCCCAAGTGGAGTACTTCAAAGGTGATGGTAGTGATATTCAGCAGTGAGCTATGTAGCACTTTTTCTAGGAAGGTTCATGAACCCAATTGTCAGACCTTGTACAGAATGAAGATAAACCCTGCTGATTTTTAAATGAACGTCTGATAATCTCATGGTTGAGATGCTCCACGGCATCATTCTTTGGTTGTGGCTGGGCTGTCAAGGGCAAATCAGAAGCTAGAAGCGGGCAGGGCCCCTGTGACCCCTCTTTTTCCCCATCACAGCCAGCCAATCATGTGTTCCACCAGCTAGACCTCCGGTGTGCCTATCCCCTCTGTCTTTCACTGTAAGCCCCACCCTTTCCCACCTAGACTATTACAAAGGCTTCTTCACCCTCTTCCCGACCCACTCTTTCTTCCCCCAAGCACATGCTCTCTCTGTATTCAAAGACACCGCACACTGGGTTTTAAACCTTGCAGTGACTGCTGCTGCTTTCAGTATTTAAAAAAAAAAAAAAAAAAGAAAGCCAGGCTCGGTAGCTCAGCCTGTAATTCCGCGCCTTTGGGAGGCTGAGATGAGTGGATTGCCTGAGCCCGCAGGTTCGAGACCCGCCTGGGCAGCGAGACTTCATCTCTACAATAAATCAAAAAATCAGCCGGGCGTGGTAGCGCATGCCTGTAATTCCGGCTACTTGGAAGGCTGAGGCGGAAGGATCGCCGGAGCCCAGCAGGTCGAGGCTGCGGTGGCCGGGATCGGCCACTGCACTCCAGTCTGGGTGACAGAGTGAGACTCCAACTCAAAAAAAAAACCAAAACCCTGAGCATGACCCAAGAGGTTGTGCCTGACAAAGCCCGAGCCCCACCCCTACCCACCATCCCTCCTCACGTTCGGTGCGTTCACCCGGTCTTCCTGCTCACCAACGCCAGTGGGCACCTGCCACACGCCAGGCTGTGCTCTAGGCACAAGTGACAGTGGCACAGGACAGACAGATGAAGATCCCTGCCCTCGGGAAGCCTACCGCCCGGGGGGCATGTGGGACACACAGATCTTTGTGTTTATAATTGTGTCTGGTGGGGAAAGTGCTATGGAGAAAAATGAGGCCAAGACAGAGGCTGAAAGGCTACTGTTGGCCTCACTGACAAGGTTGTTCCTCCATATCACGTGAACATCTCAGCAGAGACCTGAGTGGGGTGAGGAAGAGAGGCCCGTGACCACTGGGAGAGCCAGAGCACACAGGCTTTGGCTCCCAGGCTCCAGGCTCTCCCTCCCTTGGGGCCTTCTAGACTGCTGTTCCCAGAGGCCAGGAGACTCTCCTGCAGGGCCACACTGAAACCTTCACTTGGAAAAAATTGCTTTCTCAGAGAAGCCATTCCTGACTCCCCAGGAAAATGCTCTCCCAGCGCCCCCTCATCCTCTGCAGCACAAGTCACAACTGTCATGAGATGATCACTCGTGCCATCAGCAGCTGGTCTCTCTCACTGGAATCTAAATTCCACCAGGGCAGAGGCCACACCTGTCTTGTTCATGGCTGCATTTCCAGCAGGCTGCAAGGGACCTTGTGCACAGCAGTCACACCATAAGTACTTGTAAATGATGCACAGAGCAGCTTTCCCAAGGATACCAAGTGAGTGTCAAAACAAACAAGTCCAGGCATGGTGGCTCAGGCTTGCAATCCCAGCACTTTGGGGAGGCCAAGGAGGGAGGATGACTTGAGTCCAGGAGTTCAAGACCTGCCTGGGCAACACAGCGAGACCTCATAAAAAAAAAATTAGCTGAGCAAGATGGCATGCATCTGTAGTCCCAGCTACGAGGGAGGCTGAGACAGAAGGATTGCCTGAACCCAGAAAGTTGAGGCTGTGATGAGCCATGATTGTGTCACTGCACTCTAACCTGGACAACAGAGTGAGACCGCAACACGAAAAAATGAAAAATAGAGATCACAAATTAAAGCACAAATCTAACTGATATAGCATTCTGTTCAGTGTACTGGGTCCACGACGAAGAGGAAAAAAGCAGCCCTGCTTGCCCTCTGCACATGACCTTAACTGTAAACTGTAAACCAGCATTTACTCACATGGCCTTAACCTGGATAGGGGGTTTCCCTATCCTTGGCCATCTCACTGTCCTGAGCTAGGCACAAAAACGAGATACTGCATTTACGGCAATTTGGTTCTCTATAAAATGTTAGTCTGCGTTAAACCAAAGACAGGATCAAGGAGAAACCAATTCCCTCCACAACCAGAAACCAGCTCACTGCTAGGACAGCTCCCAGTGTCATCAGCTCAGACCCAGGGGACACCCCCCAGGGAGGGCAGACCCATCCAGAAGCACCCAGGCCAGCCCAGAACCGGGGACAGCTTCCCTCTCCTGTCCTCTTATGGCACTGGGTGCACTGTCCATTTGACAAATTATTTTTAGAAAAAAGCATGAAATTGGCTAAAGTGATATTTCAGTTTAGGTATAAATTTCAAATATAATGTCATTTAAGAAGCCAGTTATCCTGACTAGCAAGAGTATGTGTTTTATAAATGAAAAGAGTAAAGAGAATATTTTCCAACTAACAGATTTCGTTGAAATACATTACTTGAAATTCATATACTTAAAAAAAAATCTCTCTTTGGGCCTCTTACATATTTTAACTGTTATTTTCCACATTGGAAAGGTGACCTTACAGTCACACAGGACAGAAGGGAGATAAAAATGACCCATGAATAAGCGAGGGATTCTCTTTATGCCCTCTTCGCCAACTCCCCATGATGGTAAGGGTTTATGGCTAAAGTGAGAACATTCTCCTATGAAAAAATTATTCAGCATAAAAATATATGGATGCACACACAAATCCAAAAGCAATATACGAAGAATCTTCGCTCAGTGAGGCAGATTTTGTTTTGCCCACGATCACAGGCTGGGACTAGCAGGAGGCTGGATAATATTTTACCGTGAAGAGCATAGTTCGATTTTCCTCGATGTCCGTGGGCTGCACAATATTGTGTCCGCTAATGAGGTGGTTCTCAATGTCTTTTTCCTCAAAGGAGCTGAAAAGGCTGCTGCTTCGGAGGCCTCCATCCTGGAACTCCTTCCTGAAGGCCAGCGAGCGCAGGCCCGGCTGGGAGGAGGACTTACGCATGGGCCTGCGCCCAGGCTCTGCACCGCCTGAGGGTGGCCGGGCCTGAAACTGACCCGGGCAGGCCAGTCCCTGGGTGCGGCGGGGGCTCCCGGGGCTCCGGGCAGGCAAGTCCGCCTCTGCTTTCCTGCTACAACTGACATGGTTGAACTGCTCGATGCACTCGTCGATCAGGGCTGGCGGGGCCTTCTTGTGTGCCACCGTCACTCGGCCGCAGAAGAGCACCTCGAACTTCTTGGCGAACGTGTCGTCAAACTCCGAGGGGCAGTGCAGCTCCTCCTGGCGGGCGATCTTCCCGGCCTGGCGGATGGAGCTGATGATCTCAGGCACCTGGGGGAAAGGGAGGGGGGTCGTTAGGAGCTGGCAGTGGTGGATACCATCTGCGGGCACACAGGGGGTGAATGCACTGTGCTCTCTCCACAAGGCTATTCCATCACAGGAGCACTGGAGGAGGAGCCCACGGAGGTGGGATGGCGAATGCCTTCCCATGGGAGGAAAATACACAGCTTCCACAGAAGAGAAAGGAGGCAGTATTGATTAAGCACCTCTTATGTGCCAAGGGCTGTGCAAGAGGATTGACACACCCAAGATACCCTGCAAAGTTAAGTAACCTGCCCAAAGACACACAGCAGTAGGTCTGGGATTCAAACCCAGGCTGGTTCCACTCCAAAGCCAAAGAGGTCTGTCTCCTTCCAAAGAGGTCTGTTGCCTCTCCAAGAAATCTGTCACCTCCCAAAGAGATCTGTTTCCAGCATAGCTCACCAAAACATGTTTCATTTCTTCTAGATATCGTGGCAGTGTACTTTGGAAAGTTCTCCTCAATACATGGTAAGATGAACAGGACAAGGAAGGGCTCAGAAATTATGTTAGAAAATATATACTCGGCCGGGCTTGGTGGCTCAGCCTGTAATCCCAGCACTTTGGGAGGCCGAGGCGAGTGGATTGCCTGAGTCTGCGGGTTCAAGACTCACACGGGCAATTTGGCGAGACCCCCCCGTCTCTACAATAAATCAAAAAAAAGAAAAATTAGCCAGGTGTGGTAGCACACACCTGTAGTTTTGGCTACTTGGAAGGCTGAGGCGGAAGGATCTCCAGAGCCCAGCAGGTCGAGGCTGCGGTGGCCAGGAGTATGCCACTGCACTCCAGTCTGGGTGACAGAGTGAGACTCCAGCTCAAAAAAAGAAAATACATACTCAAATCCCAGTATCATTACATTCTTCAATAACAGGTTATCATTCAGTCTTATGTGCCCTAACAGCTGAATAGTGACTAGCACGGTGACAGAGCTAGGAGGTTTTCATCAAGGAGCAAGCAAGCCGTGACTAACATCATTGTCACAGCAGCACACAGGGGCTTCTTCACACGGAGACTATAAAGCTTTTGGCTTCTAATGTGAAAATCATGATTAAAAGAATGCACTAAAAGGTCACCTGCTATGGAGTCATCCCTACAACACCGTCTCATCATTAACTTCTGATGAGATTTCCCAAGCAGCATCAGACACAAAGATGAATCCACACTGCGGTGAGTAAACAGCTGTGCCATTGCTCACATTACTCACATAACGGCAGCTACTGTGCTAAGTTTAATATCTGCGCCCAGGCATGAATTTAAACAAGACAGGCATGGATCCAATCTTCAAAAGGAAGGGCCTAGTTTTTGTTGTGAGCTAACACCTAAACCCATTTTTTTTCATTTTTCTGTGTACGGAAAATTCAATTTAAGTCCCAGTACCTACAGGCCCAATGTCTTTTTAGCAGCTTATAGAAAAGAAAAGAAAAAAAAACCCCACAATCACATTTCTAATTCAGGTCAAAAATCAAAGTGTACAGTAAAGAAGGTGGTCTTAGATTTTTAAAGAATGCCTGTGTCTGTGTTCATGACGTATATCCTGAAGATCCAATGACTCAAACCATTTTTTTCTGTGATTTTATATTAAGCACAATTTAAAGATCTCTCTGCCATAAAATAGGATATGTCCCTTCAAGGTATTTTAATCTTACAGAGGGTCAAAAGATCTTCAAGGATATTTTGTATTTTAAAAAATTGATTCCTGAAGCCTAAGACCTAAATGACATTTTAAAAGCCAAAATTCCAACAGAAAGCAAGCATCTATATGCACTGGGCGTTTGCTCACTATACTGTCAAATACTTATGCGTCATGCACAGGTCTCAAAATTACTAATCAATAAAAAAGAAGACAGGACAGAGACAAGAAAAAGTAGGAAGTCTAGGTTTCGCTCACACGTTTGCCAATGATTCACTATAGGACTCTGGCAAAAATAGCCAGTTTCTCTTCAAAAAAGGGATGATAAGTTTTTTCCAGGGAAAAGTGATTTCTGTAAGGTAAAGAATAATATATTTTTCAAATAAAAATATCCAATTTATGCACGTAAAGAGCCTTACCACTCTTCTGAGCAAGTATAATATTGCTTCATCAAGTCACGTGAATCTTTCCAATTACTAATCCTACTCTCTGAACAGAAATTTCAAAGCTTATTTATTTAGTCCTTTGAGGCTTGTTAAAATACCCAATGTCCCTACATGCTGTGTCTTCCATAGCATCTGAAGGGACCAGTGGTGGCTTTCATTACCTATCAGAGGGGAGAGAATATGTATGAAGCCATGTGACCATCTGGTGACTCAGTGGTAAATGACACAAACAAAAATAAGACAGAAAATAGAGCCTTGGATGTTCCCTGGATTCCCAGGGTCAGAAGCTGAGGAGTACACTGTACCTCGGTCAGGGCTGAGGCTGTGGTCATTCTTCCAGGCACCAATGTCTCCGATACTTTAATCAGAATTATAAAGAGACGCGCTTTAAAGACTAAAGTCTCTCTTCTCCTGGTGAGTCCTACTGTTCAGGCATAACTCAGCTCCTGGGTTACCATCGTCAGGGTAAGGTGCATCCTGCCATGCAGAAACACTAAGAAGTTGTAATATGGATATAAAGGGGATAATTGGGGTATAAGAACAAAAATCAGCCAGGTACAGTGGCTCATGCCTGTAATCCCAGCACTCTGGGAAGCCATAAGTGGTAGGATCGCTTGAGCCTAGGAGTACAAGACCAGCCTGGGCAACATATTGAGACCTCATCTCTACCAAAAAAAAAAAATCAAAAAATTAGCCAGGCACAGTAGCACACACCAGTAGTTAGTCCAAGCTACTAGGGGGGCTGAGGTAGAAGGATTGCCTGAGCCCAGGAGTTTAAGGCTGCAGTGAGCAGTGATCATGCCATGGCCCTCTAGCCTGGGCAATAATAGTGAGACCCTGAGGAAAAAAAAAAGAGAGAGAGAGAAAGAGAGAGAGATTCTAGAAGACTTGGTAGTGGCCTGGAAGGAGTTTGTGGGCACTGAAGACCACGCATGGTGCCCAGAGAGCTGGCCTAGCTTCTGCATAGATGAGCTCACAAGGAACGTACAGAGAAGGGACAGGTTTGGGAACACAGTGCATGAATTCTGCTTCTTGAACGTTGAGGAGGACAAGGAGGACTTGAAAGGAAGGTCTCTAGTGGGCAGCTGGGCACATGGCCTGCGGGCTGAGATATCAACAGCTCACATACCGGAGGGAAAGCAGAGGAAGGAGACAGAGATGGGCCCTGGGGTACCCCAACATTTCAGGTGCAGGGAAACTGAGAAATTATAGGCAGAGAAGAGGGGAGAAAGCTAGGACAAGGTTAGAGACACCAGGGAAGGGAGGACTCCATCTTCAAGAAAGGCAAAGTCGGCGACTCAGAACAGGATAAGGGTCGAGACAGCCAGCTAAGCCATCAGCTTAGGCAGATATGTAAAAATAAGCAGAGGGATGCTGATATTAACCCCCAAATAAACATGCCTAACTGCAAAATGTCTTAGGATGAAACTTCATCTAGTCTATAAGGACATATACTTCAAATGAACAGTCTTTACTGAAAAAACACAGACCCTTTTAGGGCAAACACACCGAGGCCAGTGGAGTTTATTTCCACTGATAATCTGGGTACTTTTCGTGAAACACACTTTTTAGTTCAGTCAGAGCAATAATACCTACGTCACTTCTGTCTGCAGATAAAGTAAATCAAAACCAACTACAGCACAAACAAGAATCCAAAAAGTATTTTATGGAGATACACTCAACAAGGATTTGGTTTTAACTCCTTTCACACTGAGAATCACAACAAAAATGTTATAATTCAAATCAATCACCAACAATTAATAAAGAAACAGGCCCTATTTAGATCTACAAAAATTTACTGAACTTCTCATCTGCCAACCTACTTGAGTTTCTACTAAAGCTCAATTTTGGAAGTAAATCTCACTTCGATCACAACCAAAACAATTTTCTTTATAATTCACATACTAACAAACTCACAGGAAAGTCTGAAGTTTCTGGAACACAATTCAGTGAATATTGTTCTATAAGTAGCCAGAAAATGACACTCCAAGAGAATTAGAAATATTCACTTCTGAATAAAATCCTTACTTAAACATTTGGGTCAACTTTCTTCTTAGGATTTAGGGATTATAAAGGATTATAAACATACTGCAAGTGTAATTTTATTCACAAGGATTTGGGAAAGAGCTCCTGAAACAATATTTAGAATGAAAAGTCATTTCACTTTCTATGTCCAGTTTTCTTTTTCTGTCAGCTAGTAACAAATGAATATTAAATAAAGCTGAAGCAGTATGTATTTTTTGTTATATAACAATATTCTAAAACTTCAAAAATATGGCAAGACACATTCTGCTTTGTTATTTGGATGAAGTGTTTTCTCAGTACAAGAAGTTGAAAAAAGTACTTTAAGCAAAAGAAATCTATTCTGCATAATTATTTTCAGAAGTAACAGATTTGTGGTTTGTTTTTAATTGATGAGTGGGTATTTGCATTTGTTTATCATAAGGTAAAAACAGGGGGTTGAAAACTAAATTAAACCAAGTACATTCTCACTCTATCTTATATGCCTTGAATTTCACACAAAACATTTGAGAAAATAGTGCCTACTCTTTGAATCATTTAAAGAGGAAAAACCATCTGGAACTATCTAGATGAGACACGTGAACACTCATATTATGTACCAGCTCAGCCTGGCAGGACCAGGTTCAACAGCCAAGATTTGAATCACCTCCTGCAATTGAAAGAGACATGATTCCCCTGATTTTAGGGGGCTCACAAGTCTAGGAAGAAAAGGACACGACAAAATACCCAATTTCCAACATAAGGTGACAGGGGACATAACACACACATGGGCAAAGTCACTGCAGGCTGGTCCTATGCAGAGGTTGTCTTGTCTGTCTCTCTGTCAGGGCTTCGCGCAGTGAACAAATGTCTCCACTCCCCTTTGTGCTTATAATTAACCACAGGTCAGATTAATATGCTACATCTTCCCAAAGAGAGTTCAGGCAAGCTCGTTAGTCGGCTGAGGAAGCATCTGGGTATAGACGAAACAATGACTGGTTGTCCCTGACACAGGACCCCTCCTTCATCTCCTCCGCCTTATCTTCTGTCTTTGCACCTTGATCTTTCAAACACATGTAAAATAGACATAGTACTATTCAGTTTCCCTAGTTCCCAAATGGCAGATTGGATAGGTTCATAGAAGCTTTTAAATTCCATGGAAATTGTTTATGCAAACACAAAACCCAGCACTATACTCCAAAATAATGATTTGAATTGGAGACCAGCCTGGGCACCACAGCAAAACCTCCATGTCTACAAAAAATGTTAAAAATAGTCATAAATAAAAAACAAAACAATGGTTTGAAAGGTTCACTACAATCTTCTGACTCACCAACAACTTTCTATAAATGTTTAAATCTATGATACTACATAAGAAGTAACTGAATGGCTGTAGGAAGTAACAAAGGAGGGTGGGCAGGAAGTAAGAAAGAAAAGGGAACAGTAGAAGATGAAGGTATAAGGATATGAAATTATTTTGTAGATTTTCTAAAGCAATTTTTGCAAGTCCGAAGTTGGCTGGCAAGCATAATACTGACAGAATTATGAACTCACTCAGTGTTCAATCTGGATGAGACATAAGGCCTCAGAGTCCAAGCCCTTTGTTTAATGCACATTGTCTTGATTCAAATGTGGCTGCACATCAGCGTGGCCAGGATTTTTCAGTCCTGACTTCTAGCTTCACCCATCTAAGTGAAGCAGCCTGTTTGGAGGTAGGCCCTGGCAGTTGATGGGCAGATGGGGGGGCCAGAAGCTGGCTTCATCACCTGTCCTTTGTCACATCCCAAGGAAATTCATAGGGAGGACTCCTGTGCATATTGTAACACAGCACCATCCTACTCAAAACTACAGGATGTTCTCAAAATACAAATGAGTTCCATTTCAAAAGAGCATTTTTAAGTCCAATTCGCTTTAAGTCCAACAAAGTTCACCTAGGTACCCAACTAATACAACACTATATAGTACTGTATGTATTTAACAGGCTACGCTTACACATGGTGGAGAGAAATGATACATACAAAAAACACAGATGTGTATCGTTAAAGTTTGTAACTTGAAGGTTCATATGCAGGGGACTTACTGTATGTGATTACTGAGGCCATTGGCAAACTGTGAACAGCATGAAAGCAATCAAATTGCACAGACCCCTACCAGGCTTACAGAAGAAATGAACAAACTGATGAAGACAAAAAAATACTGAATCTGTCTAGATAGAGGGAATAAAGCAGTACACAAGTGACTAAAGAAGGTGGAATGCCAAGTGCTTAACCAGGAAGGTTAAGAGGACAGAGAAACACAAAATCCCAGGACTGTGTGCATTTCATGCTCATGGCCACCGCAGCCTCAACCTGCTGGGCTCAGGTGATCCTTCTGTCTCAGCGTTTCAAGTAGCTGGAACCATGGGCATGCATCACCACACCTGGCTAATTTTTTTATTATGAAAGCAAATAGGATGCCTTAAACAGTTTCCAAACTCTGCCCTTATTCATTTATTTATTTTTTGAGTAGGAGTCTCACTCTGTCACCCAGGCTGGGGTGCAGTGTCATGCTCACAACCACCGCAGCTTCGACCTGCTGGGCTCAGGTGATCCTTCCACCTCAGCCTTCCAAGTAGCTGGAACCATGGGCATGCACCACCATGTTCAGTTAAGTTTTTTATTTATTGTAGCAATGAGGTCTCGCCAAGTTGCCCAGGCTGGTCCTGAACCCCTGGATTCAGGCAATCCTCTCACCTCTACCTCCCAAAGTGCTGGGATTACAGGCATGAGCCACTGCACCCAGCTAACTCTGTCCTTCTTAAAATAAAGCCAGTCACCAAAGCCCCCAGGGAGTTCAGAGTGACTCCATTTTTCCCCTATAAAAAAAGGAATTTAATTCTTAGTGATCTATCACAGAAACAAAGAACCGAATACCACATTTCTCACTCATAAGTGGGACCTGAACATTAATCACAATAGCACAAGGGAAAGATCAGCCCTTGTGGGATACTGCCGGGGGCAAGGAGAGCACGTAACAACACAAAAGGTACCTGGTCCTAAACCAGGGGAAGTGAGGACCAGTTGGATGCCCAAACTTTACCTGCACATATATTACCATATATACCTAATCCTGACTTTGTACCCCACATTTTTATGATAAAGTAAAAAGGGGGGGGAGATTTAATACAATTTTAGATCATATCAAAAAAATTTCACAACAAGAGCCAGAGTGGAATTCCTGTTTGAACGGCTGGTTTGCCCATGATTCCCATGCCCTGAGGACTCCCTGCTATATAAGATGAGAAAGGGCCATAACCACAATCAATACAAATGGACAAAGAAATTGGACCAGAAAACACAAGTAACTTGCAAAGTATCTACACACTGCCTTCCACCTGGGTCTAAGTGTACCACTCAGCAATAATTTTCCTTTTCCTGA
The DNA here is from genome assembly GCF_000164805.1 of Carlito syrichta. Taxonomy (NCBI): domain Eukaryota; kingdom Metazoa; phylum Chordata; class Mammalia; order Primates; family Tarsiidae; genus Carlito; species Carlito syrichta. The sequence continues at coordinate 1,072,767 of NW_007253880.1, read as the reverse complement.
AAGGTCATTTTCCTCCCCTGGCACCAGGTCCCACATCCACAGTGGGATTGTGTCACTCCTCAGTGACTGAGGCCGCCGGGGCACCATGTAGCCCTGCCCTCTCTCAGCTTCACATACATCCTTTATTTATAATACCTAGAAATAGAATCCATCTCAATGAAATACACAGGAAAAAAAAAAAAATCTGGGTTTTAGCCAGATTTCCAAGGGCAGGATTTCATTTCAGAGGTAAACGATAAGGCTTTCCTCCCTTAGAGGGCCTGAAGGAGAAAAGGCAAGCTCTCTGTACACAGCTCAGGCCACAGCAACAAGAAGCAAGGAGGTGGTCTCAGAACCCAGGTGGCTCGAACCCAGGCTGGGAAGTGCATGCCCAGACATCAGCATTTACTACCCAAGCCAAAGGCACTACCTAAGGTCTTATCTTCGAAGTCAAATCATAATCTGAATTCTCAGCAGAATGTGCAAGACCCGACAGCCAGCACCTCCCAGTCTCATTCTGAGTATAAATGAAATCAGCTTGTCAGAACCGCGGCATCTACTAGAAAAAGCAGGCTTTGCTCCTGCATGCTTCCCCTGCCTGTGCCTGGATTTTTTTTTTTGGGGGTTGGAGTCTCAC
>NW_007253880.1:1070268-1072004 GCF_000164805.1 Carlito syrichta | reverse complement strand
CCTGGGCTCCGGCGATCCTTCCGCCTCAGCCTTCCGAGTAGCCGGAATTATAGGCGCGCGCGACCACGCCCGGCTGATTTTTTGATTTTATTGTAGAGATGAGGTCTCGCCTGCCCAGGCGGGTCTCGAACCCGCGGTCTCGGGCAATCCACTCACCTCGGCCTCCCAAAGGCGCGGGATTACAGGCTGAGCCACCGAGACCAGCTCGGATTTTAAGAGGAAAATAGAGTATACATTTATATCTCTGGAAAACTCCCTGCTTCCCAATACTCTTCTCCCCTGCCAGTCCCTGGGGCCTCAACCCAGATCAGCACCAATACAGATGTCTCTGGACTAAATGGGCTGACGTCCCTAGGCTCAACCGAAAAGTCAAGCATTTTATGACCAGAAGCGACAAGATGGTTACTACTGAACAGACAGGACAGGACAGAAGGGAACACCTGCCCTCTCCCTCCCTTCCAGGAAGCTGAGGTCAGGGCCCTTATCCTGGGTTACTTCAAGGAGCCGCAGAGGCATTCTTCTGCCTTGGTGTGAAAGAGCCAGCCTCAAGAACCAAGGAAAACAAATACATGTCACCCCTTTTCAATAATCCATCCATCATCTTTTTTTTTTTTTTTAATAGAGATGAGGTCTCGCTGTGCTGTCCAGGCTGGTCTTGAACTCCTGGGTTCAAGCAATCCTCCTACCTTGGCCTCCCTAAGTCCTGAGATTACAGGTGTGAGCCACCATCCCCAGCTCCATCCTCCTTAAACACAGCAGAAGGCATTCTTTCATTATCTTTGACTTCTAATCATTAGTCTGATACACATGCACATAGAAGAAAAATTTTTTAAAAATACAGTCGCCCTTAATCCCAAGTCCAGAAATATCCACAGTAGACAGTTTGGTTTTTTTTCCATGTGGTTGTGTGTATACTTAATGCTATTTTTTTAACCAAATAAAAAATGAGATTATAGTGTCCTGCAACTAACTTTTACCATCAAGGGCATATTTCATTGATACACCAACCCACATGGAACCATCTCATTCCATTCTAATAACCACAGCACTGACTTCATTCACTGTAAACATTGTACCTAAAGGAAATACAAGGTTCTTTTTTTTTTTTTAAGCTTATTTAGGATCTATCATGAACTCTGCTCAGTAATACACTGTTCTGGTAAATGTGGGAGGAGCATCCTAACTAGAGCATTTCAGAGGAAGAGTTGTTTGTGTGCATTGGGGGAGTGCGGTACGTAAGAAAAAAATATGAGTAAACCCAGTTTGGCTTACTAGACCACAAGCATTCCACTCAGAGGGAGAGGGGAACCCGGCCACAGAAACGAAACAGAGGAACCTTTTAAAAGATAGAGATGAACTCTTACTACCCATCATAGCAATCAGGAGAAAGGCAGCCCTAACTCCTGCGCCAGCTGAACCCACAAATCCACCACACTGTCAGATGCCACGGGGAAATTCTGTCTCTGGAATGTGGAATAAAGCTCCAAGCACAAGCTCTAAGAACCTCGGCTCCTCTTCTATTAAAATGAAACATTAGGCTGGGCATGGTGGTTCAAGTCTGTAAACCCAGCACTTTGGGAGGCTGAGGCAAGAGGATTGCCTGAGTCCACAGGTTCAAGACCAGCTTGGGCAACATGGTGAGACCTCATCTCTACAATAAATAAAAAATTAGCCGGGTAAGCCGGGCTCGGTGGCTCAGCCTGTAATCCTGTGCCTTTGGGAGGCTGAGGTGAGTG
>NW_007253880.1:1054338-1069875 GCF_000164805.1 Carlito syrichta | reverse complement strand
AATTCTTTTTTGTTTGTTTGTTTGTTTGGGTTTTTTTGAGTTGGAGTCTCACTCTGTCACCCAGACTGGAGTGCAGTGGCTGCTCCCAGCCACCGCAGCCTTGACCTGCTGGGTTCTAGCGATCCATCCGCCTCAGTCTTCCAAGTAGCTGGAACTACAGGAACGCGCTACCACGCCCGGCTAATTTTTTGGTTTATTGTAGAGATGAGGTCTCGCCAAGTTGCCCAGGCGGATCTCGAACGCGTGGGTTCAGGCAATCCACTCACCTCAGCCTCCCAAAGGCACAGGATTACAGGCTGAGCCACCGAGCCCGGCTTGAGGGCAAAATTAAATAATGAATGTGAAAAGTTAGTAGAGCACCTAGCCCATAATGGCTCCCAATAAATGTTAGTTGTTACCCTGATGTTGGCAAGGAAAGGCCAATTCTATTAAAGTAATCGTACCCAGAAGCAATGAGTTTGCTATTATGCAAACTAATTTTCAGTACAGAACTGATGATAAATGACAAAAATGTATTCTACAACAGTCAGCTATAGATAATGCCAATCATGTTCAAACCTCAGTTTAACCAAATTTCCGAACATCCAGTGGGCAACAGAACTCTCTCCCACCTCCAGCCACCCTCAGCTTTCCAGCAATCCCACATACACAAGACTGGGAGTGTTCTGATCACAATGAGCTGAGGAAGTGGGACACTCCCTCTGTCTTCTGCCAGCCCTAGCTATTCCAAGGACCCCTGGGAACGGAAGGTGAAAACCGTTACATTACAAAACACACAAGATCTATGAGTGGTGTCAAGAGACGAAATTACAACAAATTGCTGGGTACTGTGACTCAAGCCTTATATCCCAGCGCTTTGGGAGATCGAGGCAAGAGGTATGCCTGAGACCAGCCTGGGCAACTTGGCGAGACCTCATCTCTACAATTAAAAAAAAAATAACCAGGCTTGGTGTCTGCTGTCCCAGCTACTTGGGAGGCTGAGGTGCAAGGATCACCTGAGTCCAGCAAGTCGAGACTGCGGTGGCCATGAGCTTGCCACTGCACTCCAGCCTGGGTGGCAGAGTGAGACTCTGACTCAAAAAAAATTTTTTTAATTAACAATAAAAAAGGAAATTATAACAAATTTAGTTACAGATTCAATTGTATTTTAATAAGATTCGTAAGTCAGGACAGTTCCTGTTCCACAAAATGGAATGCAGGCTCCCACCAGGCAATGGCAAAGCAGTGGATTTTGTAAGACAGAAACAAAGAAACAGAACAATAGAAAACTGAGTGGTCAACATCTGGTTACTTTCAGGTACTTTTTGTAAGGGCTAAAGCAGATGATGTTGACTCAGGTAGACTGGAATCTCCTGTTTTCAGGAAAAAAACGGGTCTGTTTTGGGATCCATTTGCTCCCTTAAAGTCTCAGTTTGATTATATGGCATTTTGGGGGGGTGCCAACAAAATGTATACACATTTCAAAAGATGTTATCTATGTATTACTTTCTGAAGTTGAATTGAATTACAGTAGCAATGTGTAGTATGACATTGATTTGAAAGATGGTGTTTGTCAAATGAATGCTAGAGTCACCATGTGGCAGACAGGACAGTCAAAGAAAATGGCGGAAGCACAGTGGTCATCTGAGGAATGCAAGACCATTATGAAGTGAAATTCGAGAACATTCTGGAAGCATGACAATGGAGGCATGAGTATGCAACAAAACCTCCAACCTGCCTGACAACTGCATGCATTCGTGGTAAGTTTGAGGTGCATGGTACCGTGTGTGATGTGTACAGGTGAGGATCTAGGAGGCCCTGCACAGTAACAAGTTCTGCAGTTGTTCACTGTTATCAGAAGGGTCTGGACATCGAGGGTAAGCACTCTGAGCACCTCTTGCAGTTGCAGAAGTCAAGTGTGACTTGTATTCATCTTTTGTTATCACTATATATCAAGTATTACAATTTTAATATGGTTTTTTTCTTTCTTAAAGTGTGGATACGGCTCTGTAGCATGAGTGACTCATTTTGGTCTGGCCTGATCTGTGGGGGCTTCATGCAGGAGCTCTGCACAAAACAATGACCTCCCGAGGTTTTTAATAGTGGAAGCAGTTTTTGTGGCACATCAGGGCAGCCCTACAAGTTTTAGAGCATAAAACACCTACAATGCTCAAACGTCAGCTCTGAGGGAGCAGGACTGCTGTCTATTTTTCTCATTGATGTAGGCCAAAGTACCTAGGACAGTGCCAGCCATATTGCAAGTATGTAATAAATTTGTTCAATGTCTGAATGACTGCAATGCAAAATAAATGGAAAAAATAGTGACTTCAAAGTTTTTAAGTCATGAGAAAGAAATATTCCAAACAGAGGCTTGAGAAATGAAAACCACGATGAACCTGTCATATCTCCAACACAAGGCCTGTGTGTAGCCCGCAGGCAACAAACATTTGCAGAAGGAACAAATGCTGTAAAAATAGCTAACCAGAAACACTGGTGATAGGTCCTTCTGGATTATAAAATTTTTCTAGACAGCTGAGGACTTTAAGTGCCTAAGCTATTTTTATTTTAAATATTTGTAGATGGGAACTATTTGGCGTATTTTTGCGAAGGTTATAGAGAGTCCAGTTTAACCCTTTCTTGTGTGTGGTGAGTATGTAATATAATGCCCACAAGGATCTCTGAGGCTGTATTAAACTGTGTGCTGGTCAGGCTCAGTGGCTCAATCCCAACACTTTTGGAGGACGAGGCGAGTGGATTGCCTGAGCTCGCAGGTTCGAGACCAGCCTAGGCAACTTGGCAAGACCTTGTGTCTACAATAAATCAAAAATTAGCTGGATGCGGTAGCACGTGCGTGTAATTCCAGTTACTTAGAAGGCTGAGGTGGAAGGACTGCCAGAGTCCAACAGGTCAACATTGGGGAGGCCGTGAGCATGCCCCTACACTCCAGTCTGGGCGACCAAGTGAGAATCCAACTGAAACACACACACACATACACACACCCTGTGCTGCAGTCTGCATCTTCAGTAAGAGATGGTATCTCAGCTTTTAATTACATACCCCACATTCCTACCAATCCCAAGCTAATGCCAGCTTGCTGTCTTTCAAATGTACCCCAGAGACTGAAGTTGAGATCCTTAAACTTTCTGTCACAGGTAGATCCCCTCAGACAGCCTGGAGAAGCCCACAGACCTTTCAGAATAAAGTTTTCAAATGCTTATAATCATATTTAACTGAGATCAAGCAGCCAGTCACATACCTACTGTAATTCAAAGTCATCATGGGCACATACAGTTTTTCAAGAGCTGCAGAAAAACTGTAACCCATAGGAAAATAACAGGATAATAATGTATAATAAGAAATATTCAGTCATGGTACAAGAGCATCACAACCCTTGGAATTTCCCAAATGATGGGGTGACAGGAATGGCTTTCGTTATTCATAATAAGCCCCTACTAACCCTACTGAGTTTATGCTAAAGAGGGGACTTGGGCTGGCCTCCTAGATAGCTTTAGGATGGGGGCCGGTTGCCAGGGGAACCAATTATGGATTAGACAGTTAGGATTTTCACGCTACTCCCTATCTCCTAGGAGGGGAGAAAGGTGAGGGGTTGTAACTGAGTTAATCATCAATGGCTAGTGATTTAATCCATCATGCCTACACAATGAAACCTCCATAAAAACCCCTAAATGAGGGGGTTCAGAGAGCTTCCAACACTTTGATAAGTTCATCAACCTGAAAGTTCTTGGGGTCCAGAGAGAGCATGGAAATTCCAAACACCCCAGTCCCCCCCCCCCACAGCTTGCCCTATGCATTGCTCCATCTAGCAGTCCCTGAAGTGTAGTCTTTATAACAAACCAGTAAAAGTAAGTTTAGTAAAAGGACATAAGATGGATTAATATAGTCAAAGAGCAGCCATTTTAACGTTGCTTAGTTTTGTCATGTTTTTCTAGCAGTTCACTTTCATTTACCCTCTAATCACTAGCCAAGGAAGAACCAGTTTCTCAGAGGTAGCTACTGATAATTGTTTTACAACCCTTCCTCAGCTTGTTTTGTATTAGTTAGCTTTTCTATTCCAAGTACTTGCATAAGAAACAAGTTAACTTAATCAGCCCTTCATGACCTTCACAACGCAGACCTCATCAACATGACAATAGTCATGGGACTGACCCACCCACCTGCCTGCCTTCATCACCTGAGTCCATCAGCTGATGTCAGTACCTGTGCTTACCTGTCCTCTTTATGCTGTCATGAAAAAGACCACCACCCAATCAGCTCAAAGACCTGCCCCCATCAAAGGGAAAGTTTAAAAGCATTCAACCTCAAGAAGCCATTTTGCCATTGCTTTATTAAACTTTCGACTGGCCGTGTGGCTCTTTGAGCTAAGGTTGCCATGTTTCCCCAAGTTTTGGCACCCTCCCCTATCTTAGGGAAGTGAATTTCTCTCTCTGTCTGTCTCTTTCTCTCTCTCTCTCTCTCATTTAATTGCTAAATAAACTATACTTTCCAATCTAACTTCTGTGCAATTTACATCTTTTGCATGGTGCCAGATCGCAGAGCCCACCACCCCCCGCCCCACCATCTGACCTAACATTTTGGAGGCCCCACTGGGATTTCGACCTGTTTTTGGAGGTCCTGCTAAAATTTCGACCTAACATGAAGAGTGTTCTGATTCCTGTGGGTCATTCTAGCAAATTACCAAACCTGAAGAAGAGGTCGTGGAAACCCCTGATTTATGGCCAGTCTGTTGGTATCTTGGGGCAGTTTGGGGGACGTAGCCCATATCCTGAAGGATCTGTGCTAACGCTCGGTAGTTAGTGTTAGAATTTAACTAAATTACTGGACACCCAGCTGGTGTCCAGAGAATTGATGAATTGGTTATTGGTGTGGGAGAAAAAAATCCCAACACATCTGATTGTCAGAAGTGTCAGGAGTAGAAACAAATCATAGTACTTTGAGTTTACTGATGTTATTATTATAGGATCAGTTACAGAGTGAGTATTCCTAATCTGAAAACCCAAAATGCTCCAAAATCCAAAACTTTTTGATCCATGACACCAAGAAAATGCTCAATGGATCATTTTGGCTTTTCAGATTTGAGATGGCCAACTAGTAGGTATAACACAAATATTCTAAAATCCCAAATCACCTTGTCATGCAACTGGGTTTGCTGATCACCTTCATAATGGAAGGAAATGTTAAGTTTTCAGTTAGTGCTTAGTGAAAATACATATTTTCCCCCATGCAAGTTCATGGACTCCTGACTTCCATTCTCAGACCCTGAACTAAAGGAAGCCAGGGGCAGGAGATCAGCTACAACTCAAAAATAAGATAGTCACCACTAGTCACCTCTCTTGGGACCATGGTGTGTATATATTGCACGTATGCCCCACCATTCCAACAAAGACATAAATCCTACTGAAAATGAGCAGGCCTTGCCAGAAGCTGTAGCCATAAAAGACTACAAAGAGAAATTAAAACAACAAGATGCAATCCACAAGGAAAGCAAATTCTAGCTGGATAAAACACAAGTGTCCATGAGTTAGAATAATGGAATTAATTTCTGCATAGTATAAATTCTTCATCAATACAAACGCATTACTACTCACTGCAAATGTGACAGATACTTGATTTAAGGTCTGATGTGATTTCCTTCCTAGCCAGTCCTCAGGTCCATACAGAAAGAGAGGAAATGCCTTTTCAACCCTGATTTCACACTATCCCTGGCAACGGAAGAACAAGACAAGCACAACACATTAAGTATCCTGAAAACTCATTTTGAGAAACCATGAATGGGGTCGCAACTCACGTCTAACCATCCCTTCCCTGCAAGTGATCCCTTCCTCTGGAATGTTCTTCCATTGACCCGCTGCTGGTGTCTGCTGATCCTTTCAGATCCAGTTCAGACATCTCCTCTGCTCCATCCCAAGGGCTGCGGTTCCACTTCTGGTTCCGAGGACACCTGACATCTGTGCTAACACCAGTCACAGCCCTGAATCTTTTCCCCACACCATGTTTGCAGCTGGGGTAGGGTCCTGTTTGCTTCATCTCTGTGGAGGCTACGTCAGGGCTGACTAAACACACACATCTTAATGTGAGACACAAATAAATGGCAGTTTTCTGTTTCTCTACCTTGGAGTATAAAATGTAACACTAATTACCTGTCAATGTAAATATATTTACTTGAAATATACCAAAGTGCTGGTAAACGGTATAGGTTAAAGTGAAAGAAACACACTGAAAATGCTTCATTTTCTAACTTTACCGAGTATTATGGAGGGAGAATGTGACCAACAATTTTCTAATCAATCAAGTGCATACCGTGGGGGGAGCAGAATTTCTGATACCTTCACAACACAGTCTCCCAGCATTAACAGCACTTATCCAACCCCATGTGCGTCAGAGGCCGGCTTCTCACAGATTATCTCATGTAATCCTCACACCACCCCCTGAGGAAAACATTATTATTCCCATTTTAGAGAAACGCAGACTGTCCTGGTCAGGAACTGTGCTGGGCTAAAGAGTAGGAACAAGTCACATGATTAGGCGACAGCGGCAAGGGGACTGGCCAGACAGCCTGCCCAGCTGCCAGCAAACAGCTGAGACCAGGACACTAAGGCCCCCAGGGTGGGGACTGGGCCAGGTGCACTTCCAACAGATCAGCAGGGCTGTTGGGGGGAGAAGGGATTTGACAGAGAAAACAGGAGAGGAAGGATGGCAGGAAGGCGGGTGCTGACGGCAGTGGCTCCATGACCTGCCTTTGTCCCCAAAGAGGCAGGCCCTAGAGGCAGGGGCCTTGTGATCCAGTGCCTGGCACTGCCCCTCACACCCAGAGTGATTAAATGACTGACGAAGGAACAAACGAGCAACTGAGAAGACAGAAATGATGACCTTAACTAGGGCAGTGGTGACACAAGTGGAGAGAAGAAAGTCAAGAACCATTTAGAAGGCAAAACTGGCAAGAAACGGTAACTGATTGGAATTGACAGGTGAGGACAGGAAGGGTGGGGCTGCTCCATGGTTAGATGGTAGAACAACTGTGACCAAAAAAAAAAAAAAACTTAAAAAAATCCAGAAATCTGAATACAAATTAAACTCAATATGCATTTATATGAATTTCTCTTTTCAAGGACATTTTATACCTGAACAAAAAGTGCAAACTGTGTAGATAGTGAAATCAGTTGTACTTCAGCTCAGGGAGTAATTCACCCATCCACCCCCAGTCCATGCTAATATTCCAGTCAAAAATTCTTATGAAAAAGAGGTAAGACTGGGCACGTTAGCTCATGTTTGTCATCCTAGCACTTTGGAAAGTCAAAGCAAGAGAATCACTTGAGCTCAGGAGTTCAAGACCAGCCTGGACAACACAGTGAGACCTCATCTCTACAAAAAATTAGGTGGACGTGGTAGCATATGCCTGTAGTCCTAGCTACTTGGGAGGCTGAGGCAGGAGGAGGGTTGTCTGAGAGCAGAAGGTTGAGGGCTGCTGTGAGCGGTAATCATGCTGCTACACTCTAGCCTGGGCAATACAGTGAGACTCTGACTCAAAAAAAAAAAAGAAGATGAAGTAAATGTAATATGATGAGCTGTTATTTCTTATTTTCAGCAAAAGAGATATAATTTAAAGTGGCACTTACCAATAAGAAGGATAAAACAACCTGGAAAGGACTGTCTGTGGTGGTCTCCAGGTCATAGGAATATGGTAGTTTGCTATTTTTCTTATCAGTATGTTACTTTTCTACAATTTACACATACTGCTTTGATCATCATAAAAAAGGCTGTTCTAAATTTTTTAAAAAGGACAATTTTCTTAAGCTTTTAATTAGTCTTCCTGAGGTTACTATCTACTGCTATTAAGTAAAGACTTGTAGGGGCAAAATCATTTGGAGAGAAAAAGTCTTCATCTTAAATATATACTGATACACTATTTCGATGTACAAGTGAGATGGCATCCAGTACTAAGTCCCTCAGATGCACAGTGCTAAGTCCGCCAGATACACAGTGCTAAGCATCCCAGATGCACAGTGCTAAATACCCCAAATTTACAGAGCTAAGTTCTCCAAATGCACAGTACTAAGTACCCCAAATTGACAGTGCTAAGTCTTCCAAATGCATGGTGCCAAGTACTCCAGATGCACAGTGCTAAGTCCTCGAAATGTACAGTGCTAAGTCTCTCAGATGCACAGTGCTAAGTCTCCCAGATGCACAGTGCTAAGTCCTCCAAATGCTCAGTGCTAAATCCCCCAAATGCACAGTGCTATGTCCTCCAAATGCACAATGCTAAGTCCTACAAATGCTTCACTATACAACATACAACAGCCTTTACATCATGACACACAATACATAAAAATAAACTTAGGAATAAAACCTAGAAAATGGTTTCTGGCTATGTGTTATAAAGATCAATTATTTACAGTTTTAAAATATATCACCCTAGCTTTACTCTCACACCATTTCAGTTCTCTTCTCGAAATAAACTACACTCACCAGGTAACCATTCTTTTCCTTTAATCTTGATCAATAGGCAAATCAGACCTTTAGCAATAAAGAATGTTAGTTAAAAGCAGTCTGATCCATTTTATATTTTGTGTATTTTAGATATTATGTAATACCGAGTATAACATTAGCAATAACTATTTGCTGCTGCTTGGCTTTCTCAGAGTTCTACATGGTAACTTTAATATATGTTTATAAAACTCAAGTTGTAAGAGCGAAAGCCCAGGTGACCAGCCAAGAGAATGGAGCTCTGGCAACTGGGGCAGCATGGCCAAACCTTGTAGGTTGTGTCTGGGCTGAGAAACCCACAAACAGGTGAATGTCTTCAGGCAAAAACTTTTCCAGGAAGCTGAGAATTCCACTACAGATGCTTGCCACAGGAAATCACCTACATGAGTTAGCTCTTACAAGAGGACTTCCTCAGGGGCAGGTGTGGTGGCTCATCCCTATAATCCCAGCACACTGCGAGGCCAAGGCAGGAGGATTACTTGAGCCCAAGAGTTCAAGACCAGGTTGGGCAACATAGCGAGACATCATCTCAACGAAAAAAAAAAAAAAATCAAAAAATTAGCCAGGCATGTGGTCTCAGTTACTCGGGAGGTTTAGGCAGAAGGATAGCTGCACTCAGTAGGTCACAGCTATAAGCTACTATGCTCCAGCCTGGGTCTCACTCACAGAGTGAGACCCAGGCTAAAAAAAAAAAAAAACCCTCAGTGCGGGTGACCGAACCTCTGTCTGTCTGGGGCCCCACTGCACATCCCCATCCCAGATCTCATCCAAGAGTATGAGATGGAAACAAATAAGCAGGAGAAAAAAAAAATCCCCATGTGCCGACGTGTCCCTGGCAATGAGAATGTTCTGCCACTGCTCACCCTGGTTAAGCCAGAAGTCTAGACTCTCCAAGAGAAAGGCATCCTGGTGATCCCATGGACCAGCACCTGACCCCAAGATGGGGGATGGAAATGATTTGGAGGCAGCAATTCAGAAGGTATGGGAGAGGACGAATGTGGTCAAGACCAATGTGGAAGCCTTCCAGACAACCACCTAAAAGGACTTCTCGGAACATGGGGGCGCTGTGGCCCAGGCCTCAGGGTGTGTGATGGGCCTTAGTGCATGGGCAGGATGAGGTGGCCTGGCGGAGCTCAGGGCATGTGCTGGACCCACTGGCCTTGTACGCCAAGCTATAACCTGTCATCAGCTGCAACCTGGAGAAAACAGTCAACTCAGGGGTGAAGAGACACCATCTATGTACTGAGCCCAGGGCTGGAAGGAAAACAAATGACCTATACTTTGTGTGGTGGAAAATACACCTAGAGGCCAGGTACGGTGGCTCACACCAGTAATCACAGTACTTTGGGAGGCTTAGGCAGGAGGATCTCTTGAGACCAGGAGTTCAAAACCAGCCTGGGCAATATAGCAAGACCTTGACTCTATTAAAATAATAATAGTAATAACATTAATAATAATTTAAAAATTAGCCAGGCATGGTGACACATGCTTGTAGTCCCAGCTACTTGGAAGGTTGAGATGGAAGGATCAACTGAGCTCAGGAAGTTGAAGCTGTGGTGAGTCATGATTGTGCCACTGAACTCAAGCCTGGGCCACAGAGTGAGACACCAAGTCAAAAAATAAAGATAAAAATACTCAGGCCTGATTTTAGCACATGATACTCAAAAGCAGAACTGAGTGGCAAATACTTCCTTCCCGCGTTTGCAGATGAAGGAAATCAATCAGAGAAATACTGGACAAGACGAAAATGAAACAGTACAACTGTTGCACTGAGAACAAAGTTGTCCATGACTCTACTCGTAGCCTGTGCCCAGTTCTCTGCTGACACTTTTCTTTCCATCTTTACCTGTCCAGGCGCCTAGTGTATAAGGAAGATACCTAACCTCCTCTTAGCACTGGTCCTTCCAGGCCAGCTTCTCCAGGGCTGCTGTGTCAAATCATTTCGAGTTCCAAAATTCTACTATTCTACAAAAATAAACTGGCTAATATGATGAAAATTAAAAAAAAAAAAAAAAGCTATCATCAGGACCAGGATGACATAGGTCAAATACTATATGTAAATTGCAAAAAACAAACCCTTCACTGGTAAGTCCCCATGGGGTAGACCCAGCCTGCCAAAAGTCCATGTGAAAAAGATTTAAGGATTGGCATGGACCGTAAGCCCAGGATAAGCCCGTGGAATGGCCTGGATAACGAAAGACTGAAAAGGAACCAAAAGCCACAGCATTAGGAGAGATAGCATCCTTACATTGAGAGAACAGTCAGTCACACCATTCCTCTGGCTGATCAGGTCACATAGGGCGTTTCATTTTGGGCTTTAGGAGACTTTAAAAGCAGCAACGACAAGGCCTATGTGATGTCTACAAACCCATGAACCAGGGAAAGGAGCTAGAAAAAGCTTTGGCCTGGCGAGGGAGAGACATGGCCCCTGCCTTTGCAAATCCATCGTAGTAATCAGGAAGGAAGGATGGTGAGACACAAAGTGAGAAAAATCGGCCAGGCACAGTGGCTCACACCTGAGATCCCAGCACTTTGGGAGACCAAGGCAGGAGGATTGCTTGAGTCCAGGAGTTTGAGACCAGTCTTGGGCAGCATAGAGAGACCTCATCTCTAAAAAGAATATTTAAAAAGAATGTAAAAATCTTTCTTTCAGCTAGAGCTCATCTGAATGGTACAGACTTCTTGAGGATCCGAGCATCCCTTAAGAAGCTTCAAGCACCAGAGTTTGAGGCTTTATTTCAAGACAGACACTAAGACCCTGCCTCCACCTTCCTGGGCTTGCAGAGCCGGGTTCCACTGGGCAGGATGGAAAAGCACAGATCTTTGTCTCGGGCCTCTCTACTTCTATGGTGGGGAGGTGAGAAGTGGAGAGCAGCTGACATCATTTTCACAAAATCAGATATTTTGCAATCAGGGGCATTTCTAGAGAACCAGCACAGAAACCGAGGCTAACATGAGATAAAGCCCAGCTTTACCAACCAAGAGCTGCCGCTGGAAGTGTGTTCAAAGCTCCCTGGCTTCTCCCTTGCCAAGGGAAAATGCGACTATGTGCTCAGAGGCTCCCTGACTTTCTGGGACTGAACTCTGATCCCTTCTTCGCAATCAAGGAACAGGAATTCCATCTACCAAGTGGGAATTGTTGTTTCTGAATCCTAATAATATTTTCAAAAGTGAGGCTTCATCTTGATTTATAAGGACAAAAAAGAAAAAAATAAAATAAAGATAAGCCCTAAGGGGAGGATGGGGTGATGAAAACTGACTCAGGTAATCCTCTCCTTTAGAATATACTTGGGAAAATGCACTTCCGTTGCCTAGCCATCTTAGGGAAGATTCTCTACAGGGTTCTGCCTTCTTCCTCCCTCAAGGGATGGCATCTACTTCCCCAAAGCCAACAAAGATGGTTTTTTTTTTTTTAGTAGGAGTCTCACTCTGTCACCCAGGCTGGAGTGCAGTGGCATGATCACGGCTCACTGCAGACTCAACCTCCTATGTTCAGGCAATCCTTCCACCTCAGCCTCTCAAGTAGCTGGGACTACAGGCCTATGCTGCAATGACCCGCTAATTTTTTGAGGTTTTTTTTGTTGTTGTTGTTGTATAGATGAGGTCTTGCTATGTTGCCCATCTGATCTCAAACTCCTGACCTGAAAAGTTCCTCCCACCTTGGCCTCCCAAAGGAATTACAGGCGTGAGCAACAGCACCTGGCTACAAAGATGATTTTTTAATCTATATCTCTTGCTCTGAATTATTTCCTAAACTTGACTCGAATTCCCAATCACCTCTTTAAAGAATCACCTAGACTTCAGACACCTTGACCTTAAAACATCTGAGTCAAGCTCAGTCTCTTTACCCTAAAATAGGTCTTTCTTCTTACTTGCTTGTCTCTCACATGCCGTCCAGGCTCAAATCCTAAGAAGTGGCTTCTGCTCTTATTTCTCCTCACTCCATCTTTCCCTTGGCTGCTGGAGGCACGTCCTCTCATAATTGGGTCCAGGACTGCACCAAACTCAGCCGGACCAGCAGGATGCCCCTGAGGCCCGACCTGGCCTCCCCCTGCATCCATTCATCCTGCCCTCCCACAGCCTGACCTTCCCGAAGCACAGGCCCGACAGGGTCAGCTTGCCACTCAGAAGACTCCAGGGTTCTTCCGCACTCTTCCCCTGCTGACCCTCAGGCTCCCCGACCAAGGGCTCCAATGAACCCTGTCCCATCTCAGCTGGCTTCCTTGAAAGTTCCCTTTCTACCAAACATGGTCCAGACACATCCTGGGCCTCTGCCCATTCTGGTTCCTACCACCATGCATTTGCTCATGCAGTTTCTTCCCTCTGGAATATTCTTTCTCACCCCCCCCGGACGGAACCTTTGAATTGCTCACTCATTCTATACATTTTTGGGATCAGGACATGCAGCCACCAGGAGGCTGGAATGACCAGCATCTGGTGAGGAGCAAGGTGAGGTCCGACTAGACCTCCCAGTCAGGGCACCAGGTCCCCATGATGTGTGTGTGTGTGTGTGTGTGTGTGTGTGTGTGTGTGTGTTGGAGGCTTACTCTGTTGCCTAGGCTGGCGTGCAGTGGCACGATCATGACTCACCACAGCCTCGACCTCCTGTGGCCAAGTGATCCTCTTGCCTCAGCCTCCCAAGTAGCTGTAACAACAGGAGTGTATCACCATGCTCGGCTATTTGTTTGTTTTTTGATTTTTTGTAGAGATGAGGTCTTGTTATGTTGCCCAGGCTGGTCTCAAACTCCCAGGCTCAAGCAATCCTCCCACTTTGGCTTCCCAAAGTGCTGGGATGACAGGCATGAGCCACCAAGCCCGGCCTATGATTTGCTTTTAATTGGGATGAAATAGAGTCTTTGGTGTGAAATTTCCTTATTAGACTAACACTTCTAAACAATAAATTTTTCAGAAAGAGAGAGGCACAACCAGTGCCCACCAGGTGGGCTCCTCTGTCTCCATCCATCCAATCAGGATTAGGGCAAAAGTCTGTCAAGAGATATCTAAGGAGGTCCCCAGATCAGCAGAGAGGGGTGCTCCAGGACACTTAACACTACATCCAATCACATCTCTGGCTCCCTGAATGAAAATGCTGCCTTTGAGAAGGGCAATATTTAAGTTAACAGTGCCCGGTCAGTTCCAATTACCCCAGACCAAAACCAACACTGAGACTGCAAAGTGGGACATGTTTGGGAAATGACTACCTCTAATATCAAAGGGCTACTTGGAAGTATAGTCCCTGCCCACTGCCTGGCAAGCTCTCTGTATGCCTCCCACTTCCACCCCCCTCTACCCCTTTCCAAAACACATGCCTGACTGTGCTCACGAGGTCAGCAGCTATGTCTCATCTGGCATCTGTGTCCCCTATGCCTGCCACAGACTAGATGCACAATGAATGTATCATGATCAACACTGAACTCAAAGAAGCAGACTGATTTCCTGGCCAAGAATGTCTGGAAATACCACACTATTCACCCAAATAGTATAGTAATTGCAAAACAATTAATACAGAGCCATATGCTCTGGTGATCTAGTACATGGAGCTCTTTCCTTGGGGAGAAAAAATCCAGAGATCACAATTTCAGCTGACTTACACACCAGAGAATTGACAAAAAGCAAACCTTGGTATGAAGGTCTCTCAAAATTAAAGGGTACAGATTTAAAGGGCTATCTTTACGGAAGCACTAATTAAATATAAATTCTTGGCCAGTCATGTTGGTGCATGCCTGTAATAATCCCAGCACTCTGAGAGGCTGAGACAGGAGGATTGCTTGAGCCCAGGAGTTCAAGACCAGCCTGGACAACACAGCAAGACTCTGTCTCTGCAAAATAATTTTTAAAAATTAGCCCAAAAGGTTGAAACTGTGGTGAGCCATGATCATGCCACTGCACTCCACCATGGGCAACAGAGTGAGACCCCAATTCAAAAAATAATTTTTTTCTTAAGTATTACATTCACATAGTCTTAAAAGTGGGAGAGGCCCTTCTATTCTCCTAGAAACTCAGGAATATGGCTTTTTCTGGAGCCTTAAGAGGGTTTTGTCCTTAGGTGTTAGCAATATTTCATTCTTATTATACAATTAATCTAATAATAATAAATACGCAAGGAGCCACGATCCCATTGCTTAGAAGGAGGATTTTGGTTTGTGTTTTTTTAAAGTCAAATGTTACAAGCTCTAACATTTTAAATTTGGAAACATATTTTTTTAGAAGCCTGACACAATAGCAACTGCCACAATAGACCTATGTAAATATCTAAGCAAATAATGTCTCAAAAATCTGACAGTTTATTTTCAACTAATGACTGGTTTCCTTTGGGTGAAGCCTGTAAAAGGAACTTCTGCAAAATACCATTTGGCTAATTCTTTGCCTTGGGCGGGCCTACAGTGATAAATTCTGCTAAACAAATAAACTCCCTTCCTATTTTTAAAGCTTTCCAAAACTGGAGAATCTACATCTTTGGTTGGCAAAGCAGCCAAAGACTCTGGAGTCTAGCAGCCTTAGAGGTGAAGAAATTCTTCACAGCATCATGAGATGGAAAAGATCAGAAACTGTGCGGCTGCCCTCTCTACCCCTATTTCAGGGAAGGGGAACTGAAGGCGCAGAGTTGTGACCTTGGACAAGGTCGCCAGGCTGCTGGTGGCAGAAGTCAACACAATCCTCTCTGCCCCGTTTCCCCTTATCTGATCTAAACCTCTTGTGGTCTGAAGAAGGCAGTTTGCTCGAGTTCCGTACCAGTGAACCATTTAATTCACGCAGAATGTAATAGAACAACTGAAAGAATCTAAATATTATAAGTACTAGGTGATGCAGAGTGTTCTGGACTCAGTCAGAACACCTGTGTGACTCTTAGCTATGACTTTAGGAAGCCATATCATCTGCGGAGGGCTTAGTAGTGCTTTTCATTCTTTAAAACAGGGAACAGAAACAGGCAACTGCAGGCCAGGCACAGTGGCTCACACTTGTAATCCCACCACTTCGGGAAGCCGAGATGGAAGGATTTCTTGTGCCCAGGAGTTCAAGACCAGCCTGGGGAACATAGCAAGATCTTGTTTCTAC
>NW_007253880.1:1041015-1054222 GCF_000164805.1 Carlito syrichta | reverse complement strand
GAAGGAAGGAAGGAAGGAAGGAAAGAAAGAAAGAAAGAAAGAAAGAAAGAAAGAAAGAAAGAAAGAAAGAAAGAAAGACAAGAAACAGGCAACTGCAAACGTCTTTCTCTACCCCTAAATTCAACTATGTCGATGGCGCTGATGGTGATGGCTCATGCTTATTAGTGCTTAATCTGGCCAGGCACTGTTCTGAGTAGGTTACATGGCTAACCACTCAGCAGTCTGGAGGATGCCATTTATCCCCATTTTATGGGCAAACACATTACCATCTAGAGAGAAGTCACTTGTCCAAAGTCACACCTCCACTGGACAGGTGTGAAGAGGAGACCGTCCTAGGCCAGTGATTCCAGAGACCCTTTCCTCCTTATCAAAGGCGGGCAATCTCTATGCTTGGCCTGACGTGCAGTTAGAGACACAGATTCTGAATTGAGAACAACTGTAGCAATCACTCAACCAATGTTCTCATTTTATAGATCAAGAACTGAGACCCAGGAATGCAGAACTTGCCCGGGGTCAAAAAATGTATTGGAAACAGGGAGGCACACCCCGTCGTTCCTAGAAAAATTCATCCTAAAGGTCCTTGACAGTTTACATCTACCATGTCATCTCAAAACTGCCTGTCCCGTGAGCTACAAGCTGAGAACATGCCCACCATGGTAGGATTCTCTGGTGAGCCCATTCAGAGCAGACTATTAATACAAAGAGAACTTTCCAGATATGCTGAGTAACTATGAAACACGGTGCCATGGTGCTTTGAAAAGAATATCAGAGAATACACTATAACACTCTAACGCTGCAACTCAAGCCAACAAGAAAATGAAAATTCAGACCTGTGGTCACCTCGGCTCTGATCTCTTTTGATCTATCACTGAGCTGCCCTTCCTGGTCTCCCAATCTTCACCAGCCTTAAGTCTTCCACATGATTTTTCTTCCCTCCCTAAGCAGGAACATCATGAAATTTGGAGACTTATTTTCTTTTTATTTATTCTTTTTCGGGGGGTGGGGTCAGAATCTCTGTCGCTCAGAATCTCTGTTGCCCAGGCTGGAGTGCACTGGCATGATCATGGCTCACCTCCTGGACTCGGCAATCCTCCCACCTCAGCCTCCCAAGTAGATGGGATTATAGGCATGCCTGGCTAATTTTTTTTTAATGTTTTGTAGAGACAAGGTCTTGTTATGTTGCCCAGATTGGTCTCAAACTCTTGCGTTCAAGCAATCCTCCCACCTCAGCCTCCCAAAGTGCTGGGATTACAGGCATGAGCTACCATATCCGGAGAAATTCAGAAATTGAAAAAATATTTGTTACACAGTTTCAACACTATATACCTATTGTTAAGAGCAGATGACTTGAATGCTTTATGCCTCTCACCTACGAGAGGAAAAAAAAAAAGTTCAGGTTCTCTTGGAAATATTTTTCCAAGTTCTGCTCCATGCCCTGAACATGTTTCGTAATCTCTTTGCTACAGTGATAGCACAGGTACAGTAGATAAAACATGAATTTAGAGCCAGACAGGTCACATTTTAATCTTAATAGCTAGGACAAGTTGCCTAACCTGTGAACTTTAGTTTCCTCACACTCCTTTCCAAACCGAGTGGAAGGAGGGAATAATACCACAATGCCACAATTATTTCAAGAGTTAAATAAATTATGGAACTTAACTACTCCAAACACAATGGCTGGTGCATATTAACTTCTCAAAAATAGAATCATCTTGGTGGGGAATGGTGGCTCATGTCTGTAATCCCAGCACTTTGGGAGGTCAAGGCGGAAGGACTGTGTGAGCCCAGGAGTTCAACACCAGCCTGGGCAGCATAGACCTCATCTCTACAAAAAAATGAGCCAGGTGCGGTGGTGCACACCTTCAGTCCCAGCTACTCAGGAGGCTGAGGTGGGAGGATCACCTGAGTCCAGAAGGTTGAGACTGTGGTGAGCTATGACCATGCCACTGCACTCTAGCCTGGGTGACAAAGTGAGCTACAACTGAAAAAAAAAAGAAAAAGAAAAAACCAGAATTGCCTCTTCCCTCCCATCATGTTAATGCTACCATAATTTTCCCTTCTATTAAATGCCCTTTGCAGCTGATGTCTTTCGGAGTAAAACCAGCCTCCACATTAGAGAGGAGTGCAGTATACACATCTATCCCACCTGCTAGAGGAGCCTCCCTGGAAACAGGGACACTAAGTGAATCAGGGGATAATCACAGCCCAGCACCAGTGAGCCAGGTCGCCACTCTAGACTCTGGCAAGGTCCACCCTCTTCAAGTGCCCAGGCCGTGCCTCTTACTGCATACAAGGAACACAGCTGCAGGAACATTCACGACCCCCTTCACGTGCCAGAGGCTCTCAACACCCCCTAGCCACCAGGCTCAGGCTTCCTGTTTTTGCCCACTGCCCTGTAGGACCTGAAATTTCCAAGATCACACTCAAGCAGTTAAAGAAACTATTCTGAAATCCAACCTATTCTTAATAGATGTGCATAGTTTTGATTTTAGTAAAGAAAGACAAAGTGCAAACAGATCAGCAGAGCCACATGAACAAGGTGTGCAGAAAGCAGGATCTGACAACATGGGGTGGAGTTCTGCCATTAGCCAGTCGTGTAGTCTTGTTCAAATTTAGTTCCGTCGTTGCTCTAGGTGTCAGTCTTCCCACGTAGAGAAGAGCAAATGGTGCTGGGCTTGGTGGCTCATGCCTGTAATCCCAGCACTTTGGGAGGCCGAGGCAGGAAGATTGCTTGAGCCCAGGAGTTTGAGACCAGCCTGGGCAACATAGAGAGACGTCATCTCTACAAAGAAATTAACCACTGAGCCGGACATGGTGGCACAAGCCTATAGTCCCAGCTACTTGGGAGGTTGAGGCGGAAGGATTGCTAGAGCTCAGGAAGTCGAGGCTGTGGTGAGCCCTGATGGTGCCACTGCACTCCAGCCTGGTGACAGAGTGAGACTTCAACAAGAAAGAAGAAAAAAGAGAGAGAAAGGGAAGAGATGGAGGGAGAGAAAAAAAAAGAGTAAATGGAATATTACAGTCAAGACCACATTCCACCCTGACCACAATTACTGACAAATGTGTGTAGGCCCCAGGCAGTGCTCCAAGGAAAGAAAAAGGGTCCCTCGTGATTCCAAAGCTCTCTGAATTCAGGTAATTTGTTGAAAGTGATGTGTCTTCCCCAAGATTAAAAACCAGCGGCCTCAGAAGCAAGGCAAGCAGAGTTGGAAAGCAACTTTGAATCATTCTAAGACTACCAGTAGCATTTCCTAGCTATTCTTTCTCATAATCTACCACGGCGACCACCTACGATTACCTTTCTTTAAAGACTTCACTCAGACCTCATATTCTAGTCTTCTCCAACGACCTGGTTGAGTGAATCCCTGTGCATCTATCTACATCGTCACATTAAAATTAAATTATCAGCCGGGCTCAGTGGCTCAGCCTGTCATCCCGCGCCTTTGGGAGGCTGAGGTGAGTGGATTGCCTGAGCCCACGGGTTCGAGACCCGCCTGGGCAGCGAGACCTCATCTCTACAATAAATAAAAAATTAGCTGGGCGTGGTAGCGCATGCCTATAGTTCCAGCTACTTGGAAGGCTGAGGCGGAAGGATCGCCGGAGCCCAGCAGGTCGAAGCTGTGGTGGCCGGGAGCGGCCACTGCACTCCAGTCTGGGTGACAGAGTGAGACTCCAACTCAAAAAAAAAAAAAAAATTAAATGCTCGCCGCAGGGCTCCTCCTGCCCAGTAGACTGGAAGTTGCTGTCCGGCTGGGCCTACGTCCTCTGCCTCTGTGTCCACCGCACCCCACACCAGCACCTGCTGACAGATTGCCCATTCGACTGTGTTTTAAATGGTTTATGTCTGAAGATGGTCTTCACAATTACCTAAGGAGATTCTGACACCATTCAGTCTTAACCCCGGATCTAAGCCAGGCGCGGTGGCTCACACCTGTAATCCCAGCACTTGGAGAAGTGGAGGCAAGAGGAATGCCTGAGCCCAGGGGTTCAAGACCTGCCTGGGTAGCTTGGCAAAATCTTGTCTCTACAATATATCCAAAAATTAACTGGGCATGGTGGTATGTGTCTGTAGCTCTAGTTACTTGGAAGGCTGAGGTGGAAGGATTGCCTGAGCCCAATAGGTTGAGGCTGTGGTGGCAGTGGGTGTGCCACTACACTCCAGCCTGGGTGACAGAGTGAGACTCGGACTCAAATAAATAAATAAATAACCAGATCTATTACAAAGAGGTACATACAGAACAAATATAAGTTCATTTTAGAGATGAGAAAACAGGATCAACAAAGTGTACTTAGCCAAGTTCAACCAAGTAAATGAACAGAGCCTGTGAGTCTAATCCCATTATAATGGGACAGATTGAAAAAACAATCTGTAGGAAAAGAACCAAAGTACATGGCAAGCAAAGACATTCTTTTTCTAGCACATCTTTCATATAAATCTAACAAAACAGCATAGAGTGCTTGTTCACCACTCTTGCAATAGCAAAATCAGAGATGACAAATTTTTTCTACTCCTTAAAAGTTCATTGCTTCCTTTCTGCTGTAGGCCTGGGTGGTTGCTGTCGAAATGGGCAAGTTCATGAAACCCAGGACGGTGGTGCTGGTCCTGGTTGGATGCTACTCCACACACAAAGCTGTTATCATGAAGAACATTGATGATGACACCTCAGACCACTCCTACAGCCATGCCCTGGTGGCTAGAATTAACCACTATCCCCACAAAGTGATAGCTGCGATGGGCAAGTAGATTGCCAAGAAGTCAAAGATCAAGTCTGCGGATATTCCCTTGGACAAAACCACTGTCAAACAAAGATGTCTTCAGAGACCCTGCTCTTAAACACAAGGCCTGACGGGAGGCCAAGGTCAAGTTCGAAGAGAGGTACAAGATGGGCAAGAACAAGTGGTTCTTCCAGAAGCTGCGGTTTTAAATGCTTCTTGTTTGTTTGTTTCAGTCATTAAAAATTGTTTAAATTAAAAAAAAAAAGTTCATCAAAAGGGGTTGGGGACTCCATATCACATGTCATTAGGGAAACATCAATTAAAGCAACAAGAAGCCACCTACTAGAATGACCAAGATCCAGAACACTGACGACATCAAATGCTGGTGAGGATGTGGCACAATCAGAACTCTCATTCATTGCTGGTGGGTATGCAAAATAGTACTGCTACTCTGAAAGAGCTAGAAAGCAACCCTGAATCATCCTGAAACATGCTGGAAAAGCACCAATAGTATCTCCTAGCTATTCTTTTTCCTAATCTACCACAGCAATGACCTACAATTGCCTTTTTTAAAGAATTTGCTCAGACCTCATATTCTAGTCTCCTCCAACATCCTAGCTGATTGAGGTCACCACGCATCTATCCACATTGCCACTTTTTTTTTTTTAGTCAGAGTCTCACTCTGTTGCCCAGGCTGGAGTGCAGAGGCATGCTCAAAGCCACCGTAGCCACAGCCTGGGCTCAAGTGATCCTTCCGCCTCAGCCTTCCAAGTAGCTGGAACTATAGGCATGCACTGCCATGCCCAGTTTATTTTTTTATTTATTGTGGAGACGAGGTCTCACCAAGTTGTCCAAGCTGGTCTCAAACTCCTGAGCTCAGTCAATCCTCTCACCTTGGCTCCCAAAGTACTTGAGCCACCATGCCTGGTCTGTCACATTAAAATTAAATGATCTCTGCAGGGCTCCCTCTTGGCAGTTTCTCACAAAACTAGACATACTCTTACCACACAATCTAGCAATCACACACCTTGGTATCTACTATAAGAGACTGAAAACTTATGGTCACACAAAAACCTACATACAGCTTTATTCATCATTGCCAAACCTTGGAAGCAACTAAGATGTTCTTCTGTGGGAGAACAGATAAATAGTAGAAATAGTAGTACATCCAGATTATGGAGTACTATTCAGCACTGAAAACTGACCTATCAAGCCATAAAAAGACACAGAGTAAACCAAAATGTATATGCTAAGTGAAAGAAGCTGATCAGAAAAGGCTAGATATCCAATGTATAATCGTATGGTAATATAATCCAACTATATGACATTCTTTGTCCGTGAAACTCTAGGCATAAAAATATGAGTGGGTAGGCAGGGCACGGTGGCTCAAGCCTGTAATCCCAGCACCTTGGGAGGCTGAGGCGAGAGGACTGCCTGAGTCCAGGGGTTCAAGACCAGTCTGAGCAACCTGGTGAGACCTCGTCTCTACAAAAAAATTAGCCGGGCTTGGTGGCGTGTGCCTGTAGTTCCAGCTACTCGGAAGTCTGAGGCGGAAGGATCACCTGAGCCCAGCAGGTCGAGGCTGTGATGGCTGTGAGCGTGCCTCTGCACTCCACAATTAAAAATTGTTTAAATTTAAAAAATTTAAATATGAATAGACTCGAATTTAAATAGAATATGACTCGAACTCAAAAGAAAAACAAAAGAGTGAGTGGGTTGCTAAGGCAAGTGAGGGAGGGATAGATGGAGCACAGAGGATTTGTCGGGCAATGAAACTACTTTGTATGACACTAGAATAGTGGATATGTGTCATTATACATTTGCACAAACCCACGAATGCACACCCCTGGGAGAGAAGCCTGATGCAAACCATGGGCCTTAGGTGATAATGATGTCTCAGTGTGGGTTCATCAATTGTGATAAACATGTCACCCTGGTGGGGGATATTTCAATGGCGGAGGTCATGCATGTGTGGGGACAGGGTTACATGGAAAATCTCTGTACCTTCTGCTCAATTATGCTGTGAGCCTGAAACTGCTTTAAAAAAATAAAGCCTATTTTTAAGAAAGAAAAGTGGACAATTTGTGTCTATTTTTCAAAGAATAATCTGATTTCTAGTCTACTAAAATATGATATCTGGGGTAAAGTTAAATACACTGAAAAGGGGGAAAACCATCGAAGTTTTTTTTTTATTTAATAAACGGGTTAATATGTAAAACGTTAAAAAAAATTTTTTTTGAGTCGAGGTCTCACTGTTGCCCAGACTGGGGTATAGTGACATGATCACAGTTCACTATAGCCTCAACCTCCTGGGCTCAAGGGACCCTTCCTCCTCAATCTCCTGAGTAGCTGGGACTAAAGGCACACACCTGGCGAATTTTTTATTTTGTATAGAGATGAGGTCTCACTATGTTGTCCAGGCCGGTCTCAAAGTCCTGGGCTCAAGTGATTCTCCTGCCTTGGCCTCCCAAAGTGCTGGAATTTACAGGCATGAGCCACCACACTCGGCCAAAAAGTTCAAATTTTTAAAAATATGCAATAGAAACTTTTCCTTCTACTCCTGTTCCCCAGACACCCTATTACAAGATCCTTGTGGATTTTTTAAGTTTTACTTCATGAGACGCAAATTCCACTATTATCCTCCCATAAGACACAAGTGACTCATCTGAAATCATGGCATCTGTTCTAAAAAAATATGAAGCCCTATGTCCAATGACAGGCATAACAGAAAATATGAGTGCATCCAGTGAGAGCCTTGCTACTCAAAGTGTGGTCCCCAACCATCAGCACCACTTGGGAGCTTGTTGGAAATGCAGAATGTTGGATTCGATCCCAGAGCTACAAGTTAACACGATGCCCAAGTGATTTGTATGCACTGGCATACAAGACAACGCCACCCTTGTTTTCACGGCACCTACAGGCCAGTAGGGGAAATAAAATATTCAAATCACCGCAGCATATGGCGTAGACAGAATGAGCTAGAAGAGTCTGGGGAAAAGTCAGCTTTGGTTCCTCCTGGGTCCTCATCACCCCAGGATAAAATGCCAGCTCCTTCAAAGGGGTCTGCAAGTCGTGCACATCCTGGTCGCAGTTCACTCGTCCAGTGCCACCTCTGCCAACAAGCAGTCTCACCCACCGCCTGTGATTGTGGTCCCTCCAGGCCTTTGCTCGCGTGACTACAACTGCCTGGCAGGCATACCCTGCCCTTTCCGTTATTCTCTGCCCTGCTTAGTACAGTCACCCAATGAATGAATGATTAATCAGAGGTGCTTTGGGAAAGGACTGAAGGATGAGAAGGATCTCGATCAGAAACAGAAGAATAGGAAGCAGACACAGGGAATTTGTCTAGAGGGACTGATTATACTTTAATTTGCTTTCTTTTCACTGTGAGATTTGCTCTGGGCTGTGTCCTACTGTGGGTTATATGGGATTTCTAGTCCTGCTTGTTCCTCTGACTCTCCCAGGAAAACCATCCTGTGCCCAGCTTACTGTCAATCTGAGCAGCTAGAGCCCTCAAGGCCCACGGAGGGGCTGCTACTACTATATAAAAACTGCCCATGGGCACTCTGCTGAAATCCTGGTCGGGGTTGTACCAGCTTTGCTTAGCAGAGGCAGCACATTTTTCAAATTCAAGGAATGGTATGACTATAAGGAACCCTTCCCTCTTTAGTAAACTCAAACATCCGCTAATTAAATATGAGCTAACAGAAGAAAAAAATTTTTTTAATAATCCATCATGCCAGGTACAGTGACTCATGTCTGTAATCCCAGCACTTTGGGAGGCCAAGGCAAGAGGATTGCCTGAGCTCAGGGGTTCAAGACCAGCCAGGGCAACTTGGCAAGACCTCATCTCTACAATAAATTAAAAAATTAGCCAGGCGTGGTGGCACGTGCCTGTAGTTCCAGTTACTTGGAAGGCTGAGATGGAAGGATCACCTGAGCTCAGCAGGTTGAGGCTGCGGTGGCCGTGAGCGTGCTACTGTACTCCAGCCTGGATGACAGTGAGATGACTCAGAAAAAAATAATAATCCATCACATTAACCTAGGACACACACCTCAAGGACAAACCAATGGGGGAGTGACTTGAAGCAAGACAACAGACTTGCTACCTAAATGTGCAGGGTAATTAGAGTTACAACCTCACAGGAAGGCAGCCATGCTAGAGGACAGACCTGCAAGTCCAACCAGCCAGAGGCCCCGAGGTGGGCTGGTGCCGTCTGCGGGAAACCTCAAGGGTAAACAAATAAGCCCAGAGTCAGGACAGGACTGTGCCTGAAAGCTCAGTTTAGAAAATGGCTCAACAAGTTACAAGTTGCACTTGAACTCAGCATATAAGTAGCATTAGCTACTCGGTCATTTGTGCCAATCTCAGACAAGCAAGGCAGCAAAGCCACTGGGTTGCACCATTTCAGAAGCTAATAACAATGATGTGTCCACTGGTGTTCTTCCCTGAGGTCCCAGTGACCACCATCACTTTCTAATTGAGCCACAACAGCCTCCTATGCGGTCCCTCCGCTTCCATCCAAAATAGACATCAGTTGACATCACGCCTCTCTCCTACACCTTCCAAGGGCAGCAAAAGTCAATTCAAACCGGTTCTGAGCCCACAGAGCCATAAACAGCCCGGCCCAGATGGCCCCTCCCTGACTCTGTGTCCACTTCTCTGCACCCAGCCACACCTGCCTTCTCCCTGCTAGAGCATGTTTTCTCCCCTCTCCCACTCACCACCCCAGCCCCCGTCACCCTCGGTTTACTTCTCTTCCTAGCACTGACCACCGTCTGAAATTACCTTGTTTACCCACTAGCTTGCTGTTTCCATATCTCTCTCATCTCAAGCTCCATAAAAACAGGGACCTTGTCTGCCTTTTAGTTACCAAATTACCAGTTCCTCAAACAGTACCTGGCATACAGTAGGTGTTCCATAAATGTCTATGTTGGACACATTTGGTAAGTGACTTGTTGAATGAATGGTGCCTATAAACATATGCTTTAAGCCGTGCCAAAATATGGAAGCTTTGGTTTTACATAAAATATCAATTAGCGATTAGCTACTTGCATCACAAAAAGTTTCCTTCCCTAATGCATTTTTAAATATTTGGCTTAGAAATCTTCAGAGTACACACTTTTTCAAGAATAAATTTATTGTACAAGTGCACTATCTCCTCCAGGGTATGAACAGCATCTGTACACAAAGGTTCCCAATAAAACATCTGCAGAATAAACACATGAGCACTGGAAAACACACAGTTAAATATCTTATTAGCACATCAAATAGTTATTTACTTTACTAATACATGAAATTCTTAATACACAGCATGAATGATATGAAACCGTACACGGATTTGAAACAGCAAATTTGGTTATAGTAAGTCTCATTTTCCATTTTATCTAAGAAACTGACATATAAATTTAAAACCCACTGACGTGAGACATGAGCAATAATCTTAGCCACAAACTTTACAAGCAAGTCCAAGTCAAAAGAAATCCTGAAAGTTTCCCCACAGTTCGTTTTCACTAAACAGACACATGGAGGCACAGAAACAATCAACAGATAGACTCAAAACTGCCAGGTTGTTGGGGACATCTGCGAGTTTAGTATGAAAATCACAAGCTTGAGAAGTTCGTTTTTATTTTCAATCTCGGGGTGGGGGAAGCATCCCAGGTGAGAAACTAATCAAGAAATTACACGTCTCTAAAGCTCAGCCCCATTTGTGATACAATGACACCTTAACATTCCATATCATGTCCAATTTTAAGTGCATCTTTAAAAAACAAACAAACAAAAAAAAAAAGAGAATCTCTTTAAAACAAAACTCTTCCTTGTTCTGGCTTTAGTCCTACATCACGAAATTGCTCACTCCACACATTCCAAGAAAAATCACCCAAGAAAAACAAAGTCATGCTCAGGTGTCCATCTGAATCCACAACGTCTACTTCCCTTCTCCTTCCCTCCCAGGTGTCCACTGCAGTCACAAAGGTCAAAATAGAAAAGTCAGCTGAGAAACCACACGCACAGGTGTCTATGTGAGGCATGTGCTCATGCACATTTGTGTGTTTCTTGAAGGGGCACTCTGAAAGCACATACAACGACTGTGGTGTCACACCTGTGGTATGACCCATGCCGTGGGTCTCAGCCTTTGGAACAATCTCTCGTTTGCAATGTAACGTGTGAACGACTCGCGTCTTCACTGTGAACCACACAGGTTCCAAAGAATGTTTCTCTTACAGTCCATAACTCCGAGAAATGAACTTTCTTTTTTTTTTTTTTTTTAGTTGGAGTCTTACTCTGTCACCCACTGTCACCTAGACTGGAGTGCAGTGGTTGCCTCCGGCCACTGCAGCCTCAACCTGCTGGGCTCCAGCATCCTTCCGCCTCAACCTTCCAAGTAGCTGGAACTACAGGTGCGCTACCATGCCTGGCTAATTTTTGATTTATTGTAGAGATGAGGTCTCGCCAAGTTGCCCAGGCGGGTCTCGAACCCGTGGGCTCAGACAATCCACTCATCTCAGCCTCCCAAAGCGTGGGATTACAGGCTGAGCCATCGAGCCAGGGTGAGAAGTGAACTTTCAAAGGCTAACTCATATTCTAAAATCTTTCACAGAATACCATATTATCTATAAAAATCATTCCATTTCACCACCAAGAGGAAATATAAAATAGCCACTTTTTAAAAAAATTATGCTGACAGGCATAGACAAAATTTGCTCCCAAAACATGTAACCAGTTTTTTTGTTGTTGTTTTGGGGTGTTTTTTTTTTTTTTAAGCTACCAGCATACAGTTCTTTATACAGCATAAAGTTTACATGAACTTTTCCAAAATATTAGCACTTGGAGAAAGCTGACAGTCTTCCTAAAAGTCTTTGATTTTTTTTGAAATATGCTTCGGTTTGGTTTTCCCTGTCTCCCCGACCACCACCAAAGTAAACAAAGGTCCATCACACTCCTATAGTGAATAGCATCTTATTAAATATGTTCTGGGAAGGAAAATAAAACTTAAAACACTGTACTAAGGCTTTTTAAAAAAATGTACTTATCAATTTTGGCATAAAATAACTTAATGAGTTTCAATTTGGTCCCCTCCACCTCCCACCTTTGGCCTCACAGTACAAAAATATAACAATATGAAAATAGGTTCAAATTTGAGGATCCTAGGTTAAGGCCTAGAATGAATAAGTAAAATACATTTGGACAACACACTGAATGACTTTTTAAACCATATATTGTTTTTTAAATGTGCCCTTATTTATAAAAGCTTATTCGCTATCAGCTCAAATCAGAAAATGTGGGCATTACCAAGTTTTCTTCAGTACAAAATGACTTTATAGTGTCCCAAGGCTTTTTTTGAAAGTGATCACATTTGACCACCAGGGAGTGGCAGGAAATGATTCTGGCAAAGATTCAGAGGTGGAATGTTGTTACCCTGTGCCTGTGTAAAAGCTAGGGTTATCTAGTTTCTGTTATCTTTTTTCCCACTTAAAGCACAGGCCAAGCCATACCTGCTCACAAACAGGTATTCACTCTAAAAGTGCTGCATCATAACTTAAGCTATGACAACCACCTAATTGTTATTTGTAGAGGATCCCTGGACGGCTAACGGGTTCTCTCCCTACAGGAGCGGGTGACTCAGCAGTCTGTAGTGGGTCCGGAGAGGAAGATGCCCTGCTGACTAACAGGTCTTGCAAAGCTCCCAACACCTGGTCCCACAGGAGTGTATAAACTGTTTCATGGTTGTGTTCTCCAGCTGGTGGGGACTTGGGAAACCTTCCCAACCACCTCCTTCTAGCAATGGTGGAACTGGCCTGGCTTTGAAACCTCCAGTTACCCTAAAAGGGCGGATGTTCTGAAAGCAAAAATGGATGGAAATAGGTTAAAAATGTGTATTTAAGCTGGGCACGGTGGCTCATGCCTGTAATCCCAGCACTTTGGGAGGCCGAGGCCAGAGGACTGTTTGAGCCCAGGGCTTCGAGACCAGCCTGGACAACTTGGCGAGACCTCTCTACAACAAATCAAAAAATTAGCTGGCGTGGTGGTGTGTGCCTGTAGTTCCAGCTACTTGTCAGGCTGAGGCGGAAGGATCACCTGAGCCCAGAAGGTCGAGGCTGCGGTGGCCGTGAGCCTGCCACTGCCCTCCAGCCTGGGCGACAGAGTGAGACTCCAACGAAATACATACATATTTTAAGTAACATATATACATATATACTTAATATATACATATTTAAAACTCATATCTCAGAGCGTGCGCTCTGAAAGACAGACAGCTGAGGCGCGCCCCTCAGCGACCGATCCCAGACGACCACGCTCGAAGCTGTGTCTGGGAGGATGACACGAGGTCCCGCCGCGGGGGAAGGACCCAGCGGGGACTCGGCGGCGCGCGGGGGCCGGAGAAGCCCGCCGGACGCCCGGGTGGCGGGGTCGAGCCTCGCTCTCCCCACCTGCGAAATGGGCGCGACGCCGCCCGGCCCGTGCCCCCCCGGCTGAAGGGCGAATGCA
>NW_007253880.1:1025911-1040456 GCF_000164805.1 Carlito syrichta | reverse complement strand
CGCGCGGCGCGGGGGGCCGCGGGGGCGCGGGACGCGGCTTCCCAGGCCTCGGGGCCCCGTGGCGCGCGACTCTCAGACATCTGGGAGTTCTTCTGTCTCTTCCTCGCAGGTTTGAGCAAAGCCCCCGAGTTGGAGCTCGCACAAAGCCCGCCCAGCTTTCCAGGGGTCGCCCCCACCCCCACAGCGTTTCTTCCCAAGAGCTTTGGACGGCTGTTAACAAAAGGGCCAGTGTTTCCCCTCGGCCCCTAATACCTTTATATAATCAAAGGTGGTTTTCTTGCCGTCAGAAAACTCGGAGACTAGAAATGGGTCAGAAGGAAAGAAACTCTAGTTCCTGCCAGGCCCGGGGGCTTTAGCGACTTGGGAAATGTCGATTTCACCACCCTTGTCTTCTCTCCCAAGACAAGATGATCAGTCGAGGTGGTCAGTTAGTGGCGACAGAGGTTAAGCTGAGTTTCAAACCCAGACTCTCCTGAGTTCCACGTGGGGGAAAAAAAAAAGGCTAAAGGTCTCAGAGCTGGTGTGTAACGTATGTGGCAGGTGGAGCCACTCACGGAGTCCCTGGGGACAGGTGGCCAGCCCAGCCCAAGAGTTCTACTTCCTTTTACTAACAGTCCATTCTCTTCATAAAGGCTATATCCAATAGGATATTTTTATGGCATTCCCTAAATAAATGCCGTCTGAGTTTAGTGAGTGGATTAGTTATCTATTGCTGGGTTACAACCCAAAACTGAGACGCTGAAAGCGACACATAACTTCTGTGGGTCAGAATTCCTAGTTGGGTACTGTGGCTGGGAGTCCCTCTTAAGTTGCTGTCAAGCTGTTAGCTGGGGCTGAGACTCAGTGATCCACTTGGGAGCTTACTCACTGGCCCCCTTGTTGCAGGATTCATTCCCTGTGGGCTGGTGGGCCTAGGGCCTCGGTTTCGGTTTCTTGCTGTTTAAGAGGAAATCAGTCTTTTCGTAAGGATGGACATTCCAGCCCTTCGGCTGTATTCTATGCGTTAGAAGTAAAGAAATGAACCTAGTCCACACTTAAAGGAAGAAGATTTCTCTAGGGCATGAACAGCCAATGGAAAGGACCCCAGTGAGGAGGATGTCTCTTTCTTTCCCCTTCCAGGTGGGGTGCACAGGATTCAGATAAACACTAAGGGCATGGGAAAGTCAAGAGTGATATCCCAACAGAAGCTACCATGGAAAAGACCTCTGGAGCATTTTAGAGAAGAGCCAGCCTCATTCTTTTAAGCAGTAACATTTGTTCTCTGCTTGAGGTGGAAAGATCGTTTGTAGCTATTTAACTAAATCTTTTCCCATCACTACATCACTTTCCCAAGCACCTAGAAGAGATGGGAGTTGGCAACTCCATCACCGTGTGAACCCTTGTGACCTCTATAGCCTTACTACTCAAAGTGTGGGTCGTGGACCAGCAGCCTCAGCAGCTACTGGCCATTAGTTAGAATCTCAGGCCCTCCCCTAATCCAGACCCACTGAATCAGAGCCTTCTTTGTACCATGAGTTCAGGTGACTAGACTGCATATTAGAGCTTGAGAAGTGCTAGCAGAGGTGATTCAATGATGTTGGTCTAGAAGGAAGGAAGAAAGGGAGGAAGAAAGAAAGTCACCAGGTGTGGCTCAAGCCTATAATCCTAGTGCTTTGGGAGGCCAAGGTAGGAGGATCCCTTGAGGCTAGAAACTCCCAACCAGCCTAGACAACATACTGATACCCTGCCTGAGAAAAGAAAAAGAGAGAGAGAGAAGGGAGGAAGGAGGAAGAAAAGGAAAGAGGAAAGAAAATAAAAGAAAGAGGTAGGTAAGAAGGGAGGAAGGGAGGAAGGGAGGGAGAGAGGGGAAAAAAGAGGGAGGGAGGAAAGAAAGAAAAATTAGCCATGCAAGATGGTGCACACCTGCAGACCCAACTACTCAGGAGGCTGAGGCAGGAGGATGGCTTGAGCCCAGGAGTTCCAGGCTGGGTGGACTATGGTCATACCACTGCACTCCAGCCTGGGTGACAGAGCAAGACCCTGTGATACACACACACACACACACACACACACACACACACACACACACACGTAACAAGGTAGTGACAAATAAGCCTTTGAGAAAGCAGCTAACATTGTCCTGTGTTCTTGGGATGGTGTGACCTGACTCAACTAGAGAGCTCCTGGGCGGCCGGATAGTTTTGATGTGAGTGGCTGTGCTGCTGAGGACCAGACTGGACAAGCTGGACCCATGACAAACTTCATCGTATTCCATCACTCCAACTCCCACACTGAGCTCTCCAAAAAAATGCCCAGAAATCTGAACTACCTGTATCTGACACACATTTTCTGCCACAAAAAAATTGGGATGCTAAAAAGAAGAAATGACTTAAATTCAGGAGAATAAAAACTGCATTTCTTGCCAAAGATAAAGTCAGACCAAATTCTGAACATGAGAGGTACACTGGAAAAGTGTGCAAATTGGAGGAATAGAGACACTGAGTCTTCATGTCTAAACCTGGACCCGATTCTCCATATGTATCCAGGGTAAAGACTCCTGCAGGTCCTGGTTTGAACCTACCTCAAGTCTCCGTATCTTTTAGACTCACAGAGGTCTCCCTCTGATCCAAGATTCCTTCCAGATCCCAGAGTGGGCAGAAGCAGTTATCTCCTAGGAAAGTCAGGGCCTTTGCATTGGGTGGACTTGATAGTAATGTGTGGTGCTCTAACACTAGGTATTTTAAGAAATATACATGAAAGTTCTTATCTGAAGTCACCGCCAGTGTGTAGCTTGGCAGTCACACTGCACAAAGAAATTCTCTGTTATTATCTAGAATTCCACTAAAGGGTGATTGCTAATATCAGACACTCTAGCTGGTCCTACATGCAAATAAAATGATTTCACTTAAAATACCGCCTTCCCTTCCATCTGAAAAATATATGTTTCCCTTAAGAAACTGCTTATTCCCCCATGAAAGGACTATGTAGCAAGCATCAGTAATGTTCAACAGCTCCCGAGTGATTTTCTCCTGCTCAAAGACATTGATGGTTTCCAACCCTGATGGTCTGCCAGAGTCACCTGTGATGGGATTGGGTGGGGCTTGGGGATGACGGAGGTAAGCCCCGTCATTTGGCTGATTTGAGGTAAGGGTCAAATTCTTACAATCCTCACAGGGCAGCAGGTCATATAAATGTGTGAAGAGGGCCAGGTGTAAGACAATAAAGAACGCAGGAACTGTGGCATCTTGGAGTTCCTTCACACGCTTAATTACTAAAATGCTCCACCTAGCCAAGTAAAATAGACCAGCTGACTAAACTCAGCCAGAGAGGTCAGGATTGGTGTTGACCTCTGAGTTTGCTTAAAGCTTGGAGCTGCAGCCGGGCTTGATGGCTCAGGCTGTAATCCCGTGCCTTGGGAGGCTGAGGTGAGTGGATTACCTGAGCCTGTGGGTTCGAGACCCGCCTGGGCAACTTGGCGAGCCCTCATCTCTACAATAAATCAAAAAATTAGCTGGGCGTGGTAGCGTTGCTCCTGTAGTTCCAGCTACTTGGAAGGCCGAGGTGGAGGGATCGCCGGAGCCCAGCAGCTCGAGGCTGCGGTGACCAGGAGCGGCCACTGCACTCCAGTCTGGGGGACAGAGTAAGACTCCAACTCAAAAAAAAAAAAAAAGCTTGGAGCTGTATTCAAACAGGTAATTCAAATGTCATCCAAGATTGAGACTCACTCTTGTAGTTATAGGTCATTTATTTAAAAGAAAAAAACTGTGGTTATTCTATGGAGAGCAATGTGATGGCAGAGACATAGACATGGCAGTGATCCTACCAAAAACCCGAGTCTGCTAGCTTTCTAAGTAACTTTTTTTTTAAGTCGGAGTCTCACTGTTGCCCAGGCTGGAGTGGCATGCTCATGGCCACAGCCACCTCGACCTGCCGTGCTCAGGCAATCCTTCCACTTCAGCCTTCCAACTAGCTAGGACTACAAGCACATGCCACCACACCCAGCTAATTTTTTGAATTATTGTAGAGACGAGGTCTCACCATGTTGCCTAGGTTGGTCTCAAACCCGTGGGCTCGGGCAATCCTCTCGCCTCCACCTCCCAAAGTGCTGGGATTACAGACATGAGCCACCACACCTGACTTCTAAATAACTTTAAAAAGATGCTTGAGCCGGGCTCGGTGGCTCAGCCTGTAATCCCGCGCCTTTGGGAGGCTGAGGTGAGTGGATTGCCTGAGCCCAAGGGTTCGAGACCCGCCTGGGCAGCGAGACCCCATCTCTACAATAAATCAAAAAATCAGCCGGGCATGGTAGCGCATGCCTGTAATTCTGGCTACTTGGAGCGCGGAAGGATCGCCAGAGCCTAGCAGGTCGAGGCTGCGGTGGCCGGGAGCGGCCACTGCACTCCAGTCTGGGTGACAGAGAGACTCCAACTCAAAAAAAAAAAAAAAAAAAAAAAAGATGCTTGAATGTCTCACCGTCTCAGTGTTCCTGAGACATTTAGGGCAGACTTGAAAAGGGTGGGCTGAGAAACCCAGGAACTGAACGAGTTGCTTCCCTCCTAAGTCTGACCCCCCAGCCCAACAAACACTGACACTCCTGTCCCAGCTCATCTGCCAAGTGCTTCCTTTGAGAAGGAGCAAGAAGTAAGGATGGTAAAACCTCCTGAGAGTTCGGAGGGGATGCCAGACAGGCTGCCCTCCACTGGCCCCACTGTCGGGGGGTAGAGAGGTGGGGCAGCACGCAAAAGTATGACTTCACCCTGCCAGCTTGCTCCTCCCCGCCCTAAGGCCTGGTTAAAAATAGAGGCATTGTCATAGGCGCTCTACAAGGAAATTCAACTGGATTTCAAGTGAATCAGAACCACTTGGCAACCGATCAGGAATGTATTCCATTCACAGATATGAATATTCATTAGTGCCTACCGCATAGAGCCACAGAAGTCCTTGTAGGGAATAAAAAGAGACTCAGATGGGAATCCTGCCCTCAAGGGGCGTACTGGGTGACAGGGAAGCCTGGGAAGAGAAACGAGTGGAAAATGCCAGGGAAGCTTCGAGACGTTCCCAGAGGAGGGAAAAGAACTTCAAACTTCAAAGAAAGAATCAGCTTCTCAGCTAGAAGACTTCAGGCCTTAGAAATGGTGGTGAGGGAATGAGCTTTCCAGGCAGAAGGATTGCATGGACAGAGGATTGGAGGGCTAGTGTTCATCTTCAGAAATCAGGCCTTCTGTAGGAGGAGATAGGGCAGAAATTAGAGCATCATGGCAGAGAGAGAATTTTAATAAGTGGTAGTTTGGTGGTGTGCAGTCATCCCTTACAGGCATAAAAGTTTATTTCAAAAAACTCAGCCAGGCACAGTGACTCACACCTATAATCCTAGCACTTTAGGAGACGGAGGCAGGAGAATCACTTGAGCCCAGGAGTTCAAGACCAGCCTGGGCAACATAGCAAGACCCAACATGGTGGTGTGCGCCTCTAGTTTCAGCTACTTAGGAGGCTGAGGCAGGAGGATCACCAGAGCCTAGGAGGTCAAGGCTGCAATGAACTATGATCATAGCACTGCACTCCAAGCTGGGTGATAGTGAGACTCTGTCTCAAAAACAAACAAACAAAAATCTTTGCTAAGGATAACATCAAATCTTGACAATCAAAGACTAAAAGCCCTTCTGTATAAATTGCAAACATATGCCCATGCAAAAATGTGCTCATAAATGTTCACAGCAGCATGATTCACAGTAGCCAGAAAGTAAAAGTGACCCAAATGCTTCTCGATTGCTGAATGTGGTATAAATAAGATGAGGTACAATAAGTTCCCTCTGTATGAACCTTCAAGTTATGAATGTTAACAATGCACATGTGCAGTTTTTTGTTTTGTTTTGTTTTAGTTGGAGTCTCACTCTGTCGCCCAGGCTGGAATGCAGGGGCATACTCATAGCCACCCCAGCATCAACCTGCTGGGCTCCAGCATGCGCTGTAAAAAAAAAAAAAAAAAGGAAGGGCAACTCTGGTGAGGACTCATCTGAGGGTCGACCATGTCCGGCTAATTTTTTATTTATTGTAGAGACAAGGTCTCGCCAAGTTGCCCGGGCTGGTCTTGAACCTGCAGGCTCAGGCAATCCCAAAGTGCTAGGGTTACAGGCTGAGTCATTGAGCCCAGCTAGTACGATCGGTTTTAAGTGTAGAAAGTAAAACAGAAATATTGGCCAGAGGCCTTAAGTTCAGAGCTGGGTTTACAGACACACAAAATAGGACAGTACAAACAGTTATGGTCAAAGAGGAGATTGTGTGTTAGCCCAAACTAATTCCTGGATGGAGGCCTCCACGACGTCTCAATGCCTTCCCCCACCCCCCTTTTTATGAGTTGCCATGTCTGGCAGCAAGACTGGGCTCCATTTGTTACGTTAAC
Organism: Carlito syrichta; assembly: GCF_000164805.1. Classification (NCBI taxonomy): domain Eukaryota; kingdom Metazoa; phylum Chordata; class Mammalia; order Primates; family Tarsiidae; genus Carlito; species Carlito syrichta. The sequence continues at coordinate 1,034,077 of NW_007253880.1, read as the reverse complement.
CCTATAAGCCAAGCCGTGGAACGTCCAAGTTTCTCTGGTAAATTCCTATCATTCTAGCAGAGACTCGGTGCACACAAGCACCAGTTGCCTGCCACGCTTTCAACAGCTCAGAAATTCCTCCCAGGCGTGCATGTTGCTCACTCACTCACCTCCAGTCCCTCTTGACCTGCCTATGGCAGTCACTCACTTTCTCTAACTGGACACCCACACTCATGCTTTAAATCACTCAAAATGGAATCTTTGGGTGTCAAGACAGAGTATCTTTTTTTTTTTTTTTTTTTGAGTCAGAGTCTCACTCTGTCGCCCAGGCTGGAGTGCAGTGGCACGTTCACTGCCACCGCAGCCTGGACCTGCTGAGCTCAGGTGATTTTTCTGCCTCAGCCTTCCAAGTAGCTGGCACACAGGCACGCACCACCACGGCTGGCTAATTTTTCTTGACTTATTGTAGAGACGAGGTCTCACCAAGTTGCCCAAGCTGGTCTTGAGTCCTCTCGCCTCAGACTCCCAAAGTGCTGGGATTACAGGCTTGAGCCACCACACTCAGCCAAAGACAGGGTATTTTAAAAGCAGCTTCAGATCGCCTGAGCCCAGGAGTTTTAGGCTGAGGTGAGCCGTGAATGTGCCACTGCACTCCAGCCTGGGCAACAGAGTGAGACCCCAACTCAAAAGAAATAAAAATGAAAGAGAGAAAGAAAGAGAGAGAAAGAGGGAGGGAGGGAGGGAGGGAGGGAGGGAGGGAGGGAGGGAAAGAAGGAAAGGACACCAGCTTCAGAGTGAACAGTGCTCAAGAAATCAGTGTATGAAGACAAGAAAGTATAGAAGAAAAATAGGCTGGGTGCAGTGGCTCACACCTGTAATCCCTGCACTTTGGGAGGCCGAGATGAGAGGACTGCCTGAGCCCAGGGTCTCAAGACCAGCCTGGGCAACTTAGTGTCACCTCATTTCTACAATAAATCAAAAAATTAGTTGGGCGTGGAGGCACATGCCTGTAATCGTAGCTACTTGGAAGGCTGAGGGAGAAGGATGGCCTGAGACCAGTAGGTTGAGGCTGTGAGCGTGGCCATGAGCATGCCACTGTACTCCAGCCTGGGTCACAGAGTGAGACTTCGACTCAAAAAAAAAAAAAAAAAAGGAAAGGCAAATCTGGTGAGGACTCATCTGAGGGTCGACCATGCGTTCAGATGACTACCTAAAGAATATTCCATGTTTTATATTCACTGACATATCCATGTCAACATTTAAAGTCTCTAATTTCATGTTTAGATTTTGTGCATTAAATTGTCATTTGCAGCTGGTGTGGTGGCTGACGCTTATAATCTCAGCACTTTGGGAGGCAGAGGTGAGAGGATTGCCTGAGCCTAGGGGTTCAAGACCAGCCTGGACAACTTGGTAAGGCCTCTTCTCTACAATAAATCAAAAAATAGCCAGGTGTGGTGGTACACGCCTGTAGTCCCAGCTCCTTGGAAGGCTGAGGTGGAAAGATCACCGGAGCCCAGGAGGTCGAGGCTACGGTAGCCGTGGTCATGCCACTGCACTCCAGCCTGGGAAACAGAGTGAGACTCTGACTCAAAAACAAAACATAACAAAAACATAAATTGTCATTCCTAACCTAGGGGTACAATGTTTACTGTTTAGGGAATGGGGACACAAGAAGCCCAATCCCCACCAGCATGCAATATGTTCATGTAACAAACATGTTCTTGAACCCCCTAAATCTACATTTTAAAAATAAATAAAACACTGTTAATTTCTTGTTAGCCAGAATAACAGCAAGCAGATTTTAATAAGAACATTCTTAGTGACTTGGATATTAAATGTATCCAAAAGTCTTGAAAAGTTAAAAACTGGCTGCAGTCCTCAGAAATACTAAGACCCCAAAGTAAAGGGAGCCCTTGAACTTACAACTCTAGAGGAGACAAAAGGGTAAAAAAAAGCCCTTGGAGAGTAAAGTTCACACCAGCTTCAGAATGCCTTTTTTCTCTGCATGAAACACTCTGGCTAAAACAGAAATTTACTTTATGACAAAACTGTATGTCTTCATTAAGATCTCAATTCACTAAAAGGTTACAATATTTCAAGACCAGCTACATTATTATATTTTACTATTTAAATATCTCTTCTTCTTCTCAGTATTTGGCTTAATATGTACAGCAATCATACTTACTTTTGAACTTGTAAGACATTCCAAAAATAGAATCAGTGTTTTTCTATTTTTAGCTTGGTCTATGAAGTTTAAGCAAATAATCTTCCTTTCAAAGTACTGTACATATGTTTCAAATTCATGGAAAAACCCAGCGGTAATGAGCTCATAAAAGAAAACACAGTAAAAATTTAGAGTCAAAAGATTTTGACATCCACACCCTGTGTTATAATTCAACATAGGCTTTTAGCTTTAAACTCAGATGTTTGATCATAATTATTTATAGCAGGTACATACTGGTTATTCTGAACATAATATATATGTATACATATATACGTGTGTGTATGTGTGTGTCTGTGTGTGTGTGTGTGTGTGTGTGTATTCTTGCTGGGCATGATGGCTCATGCTGTAATCCCAGCACTTTGGGAGTCTGAGGCAAGAGAACTGCCTGAGCCCAGGGGTTCGAGACCAGCCTGGGCAAACTGATGAGACCTCATCTCTACAATAAATCAAAAAATTAGCTGGACGTGGTAGCGCGTGCTTATAGTTTTGGCTACTTGGAAGGTTGAGGTGGAAGGATCGCCGGCAACCAGCAGGTCAACGCTGGGCACTGCACTCTAGCCTAGGAGACAGAGAGTCTCCAACTCATAATAATGATAATAACAACAATAACAATTTTTAAAAGTAAATAAATAAAATCACCAAACTTTAAACACAATTGACGCTTTTTGTGAATGCTGTCACTCCTTTAAGCCTAAATGTGTGCTGCAGTATTTTGGATCAGAATTGCACAGCAAGTACCTGGGGAAAAAATGGTGTCTCTTCCATGGTTGTTACTGAACCTCTGCACAGATGCACAAAACAATGGGAATCTGTTTCCTTGCTTAGGATTCATACAAAAAGTCCACCAAGCCACATATACAGTTACATATCAATGAGAAGCATGTGCCTGGCTAAACTCAGCTTGAATTTCAGATGCACTGAGTGAGCCCATTTTTCAGAATATAAGGCCCAAATGCCATCCATAAATGTCCCTCTAATAATCTTAAGGTAGAATATCTCTCTGACCGGGCTTGGTGGCTCAGCCTGTAATCCCAGCCCCTTGGGAGACTGAGGTGAGAGGACTGCCTGAGCCCGCAGGTTCAAGACCAGCCTGGGCAACTTGGCGAGACCTCGTCTCTACAATAAATTAAAAATTAGCCGGGCATGGTAGCACGCGCCTGTAGTTCCCGTTACTTGGAAGGCCATGAGTGTACCACTGTACTCCAGCCTGGGCGACAGAGTAAGACTACAACTCAAAAAAAAAAAAAAAAAATCTCTCCAGGGTCAATGCTTATTAAAGGAAGACAGATTATAAAATAAACTGGCTCGCCGGGCTCGGTGGCTCAGCCTGTAATCCCACGCCTTTGGGAGGCTGAGGTGAGTGGATTGCCTGACCCGTGGGTTCGAGACCCACCTGGGCAGCGAGACCTCATCTCGACAATAAATCAAAAAATCAGCCGGGCGTGGTAGTGCATGCCTGTAATTCCGGCTACTTGGAAGGCTGAGGCGGAAGGATCGCCGGAGCCCAGCAGGTCGAGGCTGCGGTGGCCGGGAGCGGCCACTGCACTCCAGTCTGGGCAACAGAGTGAGACTCCAACTCAAAAAAAATAAATAAATAAAAAATAAAATAAGCTGGCTCAACCTTTGTGGATAGCAATGTGGCATGTTCTCAAACAGTTCAAATTTTTGCTTCCAAATGATCTAGCAATCCCACTTCTGGGAATATACCCGGGAAACATAAATCACTCTACCAAAATGACACTGGCACATGCATGTTCATTGCAGCACTATTCATATAAGCAAAAACAAGGATTCAAACCATATGCCCATTGAAATTAGCCGGGAATGAATAAAGAAACGTGATACATATACATGATGGAATATTATGCAGCCATGAAAAAGAACAACCTCATGGCCTTCACAGCAACATGGATGCAGCTGGAGACCATCACACTACGTGAACTATCACAGAAACAAAGAATGGATTACTGCATATTCTCACCAATAAGCGGTCACACAAGCACGAGGGTGGGATTGGCAGATGCCGGACACTGCTAGGGGAGGGAGGGAGGGAGGGAGGAGAGTCACATGGCAATACAACTGGGTACCAGATCCACTACCAGGGGGAGAGAGGGCCCATCAGAAGCCCAAACTTCACCCGCATGCAACTTACTTATGCAGCAAATTTTCACATGTACCCAGCATCTGTATCCTAGTCTCAATGCACAGCTAGAGAAGGTATACAATTGAAAACAACTCCCATTGCCTTCGACAGGAGATGTGAGGACTGAGAAGACACTAGGAGGAAATGACTTCTCTCCCACATGTGCTGGGATCCCATTCCATTTCTCAAGCCCTTCCAAGTGGGGAAGTCAGAGTCAAGGCTCATCTCACCTGGAATATTTCAGACATAGCAGGGGTTATGCTCTGGGTGAGATGAAGATAAATCCAGCTTTCAGATGAGGGTCAGGAGTCATCCAAAGTGGTCTGATTTACATGTGGGCTTGTGGAGTCTTTCTCGGTGTGACGTAGCCCAGGAGGAACACAGGCCGGATGTCCAGGTATGCGCTGCAGGCTTCTACCTGCGGGCGACCAGCTATGTGACCTCATGCCATTCATGCTGCATCTCTGAAACCCTGTGTTCACTTTGTAAACTATGGTGATTAGACTCACAGTGAAATGCCCGTGATGGGCTTGTGCCCAGCAGCCTTAGCTCAGGTCAAGATAAAACTAAACATACCTGTTCACCAGCCTCAAGGTCATAACATCACACTTGTCCAGAATCCCAGTCAGTTCCCAGTCTTACATATTCCATAATGTATATGGACCACATTTTCTTTATCCATTCCACTTTCGATGGGCGTATGGGTTGGTTCCATGTTTTTGCTATTGTGAATAGTGCTGCAACGAACATGCATGTGCAGGGGTCTTTTTGGTAGAGTGATTTATATTCCCCGAGTATATTTCCAGAAGTGGGATTGCTGGATCATAGGGAAGCTCAATTCTTAGCTGTTTGAGAACATATCACATTGCATGGCATGGGAAAGAACACCAGCTTAGTGCAGGTCACCTGCCTCTGCCCTAGGTATCCATGCTCTAAGATTAAGGGTCAGGAAAGGAGAAAACAATATCCACTGAGCATTTATTGCATGCCATATGTTTGCACATATTATCTCATTAACCCTCTCAGCCCTAGGCACTAAGAGCAATATAGTAGTAAAAGAACACAATGTGTATTGAATGCTTACTACCTGCTAGACACCACCGAAATCAGCGAACCTTCAGACGGTGTCCATCACACGCCAGACATTGTACTAAGCACATACAGCATGTGAGGTAGGGAGTATGATCACCTATTTAATTTTTTTAGTTGGGGTCTCGCTTGGTCACCCAGGCTGGAGTACAGTGGCAAGATCATGGCTCACTGCAGCCTTGATCTCCTGGGCTCAGGTGATCCTCCTACATTAGCCTCCCAAGTAGCCAGGACTACAGAAGTGTGCCACCACACCCAGTTATTTTATTTATTTACTTATTATTTTGTAGAGATGAGGTCTCACTATGATGCCTAGGCTGATGCTGAACTTCGGGGCTCAGGTGATGGTCCCACCTCTGTTTCCCAAAGTGCTGGGATTCCAGGTGTGAGCCACCACGTCCGGTGATCACTTGTGCTTGAATGGGGAAACGGAAGCCCCCAGCCGGGAAACGGGAAGACCAGGATTCAGGCCCAGGCACTTTACCAGCTATACACACAGCCCCTAATTATCATCGTAAAACCCCACGGCAAGATACTATTTATTCTGTTTTGTAGACATGGAAGCTGAGATTCAGGTAAGTAAAACAATTCACCCAAGGTCACGCCTGGGCAGAGCTTTCTGCAGTGGTGTCTGCATGGACCACTTGTTGGAATTCCTCCACACAGGTCCCAACTGCAAACAAAGGGCTTCCTACTCTAAGATTTCGGGGGTCTGGCATGACCAGGAGAAGTTCTCTATGCAGCCACCAGCCTCTGGTAGCTTCCAGCCCACAGCAGGCTGCGTCGGGGAAGTGGTCATCCTTTCTCACGAGACTGGGGACTGGGCTAGACTAGATGGGGATGACCTTGAAATGGCAGCAGATTCTAACGAATAAATGAATGGACGAGGAAGGAAGGAGAGGAAAGGGAAAGGGGGGAAAAAAACAGGTCCCTGTGGAGTCTGAGGCAGCAGGGCCCTTCTCAAGGGTACAGCTGGGCCAGGGACTGGTAAGAAGGAACTGAGGCTCCGCCCCTTTCAAGCCATGTTGGGCCCAGCCAGCCAGACCCCACTTGCACCCAGACCAAAGCGGGCACTGAGTTGCTGGGTGCCAGGGAGGCAGAAGCAGTGATCCTCCCTATGAAAACCTGGCCTGGCAGGCGAACCGGAGGCCCCTAACATGCCCAGGAAAAAAGGTTGCGGGAGATTCAGCCCTGGCCAAAGTCTCAGGGAACCTGCGTCTTGAGGTGTATGTGTCAGTAGGTCAGGACCAGGTTTAGAATCCTCCCACAACTGCAAGACTGTGGTGCAGGGACTAAAGGCTAGGGGACTCAAAGAATGGGGCACACAGCTCTCCTATGAGGCTTTCAACAGTTTCAAGTGGCGATTTCATGTATCCAATGGCAGTCATTGTGTGCAGGGCTCTCCACTCAAGCCCTTGGAGTAACCATTCGATCATTCCATTGCTTACTAAATTTGACTGCACACCACTGCCCAGCGGGCCCTGGGGATGCTGGAGTCAACAAGCCACCTGCCCCTGGGGGACCATCTTAGGGTCCAGCTGGCCCAGACAGTGAGCAAACAGAAAATGGCAGGTCTGAGAAGGAAAAGAGAATTGGCTACAAAAGCTTACAGGTGCTGAACCAACATCCAGGGCCCAAGAAGCCTGGAGGTTTCAGCAGGCACTCACCTGCCAAGTACAAATCAGTCATTTGAAGGTAAAAGAGGAAAGCCATGATCCCTGATCTACCCCCCAAAAAGAATCTGATATTGGACTTCTTATTACAGCATTCCTGATTTCTAGGATTTAAAAAAAATTATTAAATATTTCCTCTCATAATTAAATAATATCATATGACCAACAGCCATGTAGCTACTGCCCAGGCTTAAGAACTTTAGATCATTTGTACACAAATACATGTCTGTATTTTTTTTTTTTTTTTTATTGTAGAGATGAGGTCTCGCCTGCCTAGGCGGGTCTCGAACCTGCAGGCTCAGGCAATCCACTCACCTCAGCCTCTCAAAGGCACAGGATTACAGGCTGAGCCACCGAGCCCGGCATGTCGGTATTTTTTAAGAAGTGAAATGTTACTTATAGGGCTCTCCCTCTAGCCCCAGAGGGAACCACCATCCTGCCCTGGTATATTTCCTCTTCTGTATTTCATATTAACTATAAGTATTAATCTGCAAACAACATAAAGTAGTATTTGGTGCTTTTACATTTTTTCTTTTTTTTAATTTTTAATTTTAAAGATGTGGGGTACAATCAGGGTTAGGTATACGAATGTTCATTATGCAGGTACCTGTGTTGATGAGATGTGACCCCCTCCCCTGGCAGATTCCCACCACTGTCAATCCCTTTCTTGTAGTATTACGATAGTTGTTCAATGTCCAGTTATGAATGAAAACGTGATACTCAGTTCTTTGTTTCTGTGATAGATCACTCTAAGTCCATCCAAAGTGCTGTGAAGTTCATAATTTTGTCCTTCTGTAGGTCTGCATAATATTCCATCGTGTATAGATACCACTTTTTTTTAATCCAGTCTTCTTTTGATGGGCAGCATGGTTGGTTCCATGTTTTTGCTACTGTAAATAATGCTACAATAAACATGTATGTGCAGATACCTTTTTCATAGAGTGATTTGAGTTCCTCCAGGTATATTTCCAGTAGGGGGATTGTGGGGTTGTATGAGAGGTTAATGATTTTTAGATCTTTTAGGAATCACCGCACTTTTTTTTTTTTTTTTTTTTTTG